>NW_026860610.1:0-68507 GCF_026571515.1 Ruditapes philippinarum | reverse complement strand
AGTGAAATGAAATGATCTGATATTGTGCACTCTAAGTATTGGTTTAATCCGTCAACGCACGGAACATTTATCTGGAATATATTATAAATTTCTAGTCCAGTAAATGTAATGTAAAAGAAGTTCGTTTTACAAAATATTATTCCATAGTCTCCTATGAAGAGACATGTTCAAAAGTTTCCACTATGTGAAACCTCACATTCATTTACTCTTGCAGATAAGATGTACATTCAGACATTGATTAGGGCATATAACCATGGTCGTTTCAATTTAATCGTCATATATTAAGTCAAATGCATTTCAAATTATTTTACTTTAATGTTTTGTAATATAAACCTGACAAATTTGAATTATTCAGTGACCGTTTGTCGGTTATGATCGGATTCTTAAGTTATTGGGGATTAAATCGCACATGGTTTATGTATAAATTAAATTGTTTATTATGTTTTCATGTTAACAACGATTGTACTTGCCTTATTGGTCTCGGTGCCAATGCCTTAGATTTGAGTTAGCTTGATATAGCTTGAAATGTTTAAAAAAAAAAAAAAAAAAAAAAAAAAAAAAAAAAAAAAAAAAAAAAAATCTATTAAATCTCGATGAAGAATTACTTTTTACTATTTACTTTTTTATTTCATTTCATATTTTGCCAAACTTGACTGCCATCTTTTTATACATTACATACTTATCAAAATTATGAAACTCAAAATTGAAATAGATGAAAACAACAAAAACTATTGATTGATCCATTCATGCTGTATGCGATCTTAAGGAGAGAATTAAATGAAATAAAGAAATCTCAAAACAGGTGTTTGTTGAAGATTCCATCTCGCGATTACAATTCTGGCTTACCTGCCATAGGTAGTTGGTGACTAAAGAATCAAGTACTTTAATACCATCATAATTTGTACGGAACGTACGGGTCAATATTTGTTAATACCGAAAACGGCAATGCACATGTATATGACGAAAAGTCAATATATAACAATGTTCAATGTTGACAAGACAAACAAAAAGGAATAAGGTGCGACATCAACTTGGAACGATCCATACAGGTTGAATATAAAATTATGAAAATTTAATAACATTTAATAATTGGCATTTTAATGTATTCCTTTCTTCAACCAGAGAACACTAATTTAAAAATGGAATGGAAATATTTCAACTCAACATATAATTAGGCAATGGCAATATTTCATTGCCTTTTATTGATATATTATGGTTATCTATCACTGCAAGTGTATTGTAATGTATTTTATAGAAATTGAAAAATTAAAATTGCATAACCAGGACAGAGGGTACAATTGAAATGAAATGATATAACGGAATAACTGATCTTTATGCACTATCAAATTAGAATGTTATTAATATGATAAACGAGATAATTGCTGGCAAATCAATAAATCACTTAACTATTTTGCAGAAGATCTTTAGAAGTCGTGAGTTATTTCAACATTGCTCATCACACAGTTTATGTTCATGTTTGTAAGCAATTTGAATACTGGCCAAACAAAATAACGTAATTATGTAACAGTATAACTGCTTTGCATAGGCAGCAAAAAACACATAAATCCTTCAAGTTCTTTTAATTCCTTCTTTTCAAAAAAATAAAAGGAAATTTTCCCCCTTTTTTTTTTTTTTTTTAAAACGGGGGTTTATTTCCCCCGTTTCAACTAAAACATAACAGGAAAAAAACAAAAAGAAAGAAAACCCTTTAACCCCATACCCTTAACAAATTTTTTAAAAAAAAAATTTTTTTAAAAAACTTTTTCCCAAATTTTCCCCCGTAGTGGGTTTTTTCTTAAATTTTTTCCCCTTTTTTTCCATTAGCAAATTTTTTTTTTTTTTTTGGGGTTCCTTAATTTTCTTTGAATTTCGTTGAACCCCTTTTTTTTTGCTTTTTTAAAATTTTTATTTTTTAAAGCATTTATAACCCTTCCCCCTTTTTAAAAAAAATTTTTATTTTTTTTTATTTCGCCCCTTTTTTTTTGGGACAAATTTTTTTATTTGGGGAACCATATGCCGCTTTTCATAGAATGGCACTTACATGTCACATTGAAAGTTCCATGGTGACCGCCATATGAACACATCTGCGGATGTTTCACAATTCTAAAATGTACCAGTTCATGTTAAATGTTGAATTCTGCTTCAGCCGGTGCTGGGGGGCGTGGACGGTGGTTTGCACTTGACGGTACCGTCCATGAACAGGCTCAATCAAACCGAGCCTGCAACATTTTCAATTTTGCCGTGTTGGGCTTTCTTTAGGGATTCTTATTTTCTCTATTTAAGTACATTAAATTTAAGTATCCTGTTTATTATTCCTTTATAGTCTGTAAGTATTAATACTATTTATATAAAATATGCATCTTAATTTTCAATACAAGCATGCGCAGCCCACACAGTCATTAATGTTTATTTATTCGACTGTTCATGATAAATTATTCATACGCGGTATCCCTCAGACGACAATTGATATTCCGAGTATACTTATAATTACAGCTATTCACCCAAGTGAGTACGTTTTATTTTTTTAATTGATTTATATCATGTATAGGAAAGGTTGTTATAACTATCATGAAAATTATTATTTAATATATCGGTTCAAATTGGTAATTTTATATTTGTTATCTGTATGGTTACACAAACGTGAGAAGTGTAACGATGTTTGGCTATTTCAGTTGGTGTTTGATCGTACGAAATTGTAATTAAGCGATGTTGTTAGTATATGAATACTGCCACCATTGTGTTCGTTAGGGTCTATCTGTTGTCTACGTGGAGGAGAGTTAGGCGAGTCTTCATTTTGTTTATTAAATACATGTATATTATAAGCCTCTTAATAATCATTGTAAAATGTTGTTAAGAGCCCGAAAGTAAGAAGTGCCAGTCCTACTGGGGAGCTGTATCGATCACGTTGGTGATGACGAAAGTACAATGCTGAGGCTTATGCCACTTGGTAATGATAAGATAAATGTTTAAATTTCTGTTTAATTGGTTGTTCATTTTGATTTTATGCTTTATATGGCATTCGTGTTAAGTTTTAATACGTAATTCATAATAAGTGGTGCAAGAAAAAGGCGAACCAAGGCCTTTATTTTTTTTACTCGGTAATCAGCGGAAATATTTTAAAACGCTCCACTTCAAAGAGCTATTAACTTGTCAACATTCGTTTGTTTAAATGTCATAAATTTCAGTTGATGCTGGAGTTGAAGTGAATCGGAAAATAAAATATGACAGACATAAATATGTTTTAAAATATTCAGAGCGAAGTTTTAATTACCATTCTGGAAACAATTAATAAAAAAAACCTTCTTTTACACAAGGTTTATCAACGTAAAAAATCGAAGGGTACACCCCAAGGAGTTTGTTGTTTATTTTGTAAATCACATTTAAATCTTCTTTTTTTTCTTATACAATGTAATTTACGAATTCTATTTTCTATTATCATGTTAATTTATTTACAAATCCTTTATGGATTTAATATAAAATGCAATTCCTTTAAAATTTTCATTTTAATGGATGATGATTTAATGAAATTTTAAATATTAGGGTAATAATAAGCAACACCTAGGTCAAATAATGATGGAGAATGAATAATCATAGAGTTGATACAAGAAATACCAACGTGAATCTAGTTTCACATATTGCGATCAATTTCAGATCACCTGAAAATAATTGTTCAATGTAATATTGTTCATTTTTGCTTGATGACAACTTGGACTGTTTGTGTAAGAAGTCTGATTGGTTCCATAAATTAAATATTATGATTCAAGATGGCCTGGTTTTTTTTTTTAATTTTCATTGTCAGGAAACTTATTACAAAAAAGAACAAAAAGAAACAGTCGTTGAATCATTAGCTTTAATACATGTATAATAATTGTTTATAATATACAATTTACCTTAAGTTTGGTCACATAATTCATATGATGCAAAATATTAAAATTGCGTAAGACAAAATTCAAACAAGATACTACTTATTAGCATATGGAACTGAATAACTTCTTAAATCAAAAGATTTTCTGTTTCCCGATAATTCTAACAGACTTACGATTTGGGTTTAAAGGTTTTTTTATGAATTAAGTGACATTGTTAATTAATGACACAGTGGATTATTATAAAGTGAGAATTCCACAGCAGACGGCTCTTTTAAGCAGCAAACAATTTCCGCACCATGATAAAATAAAATATCAAATGAAAACATAATACCTTTAATTTAAATTTCCATCTTTGTCACATCATTAGATTCTATATTTAATACCGAAATACTAAGAAACTGTGGGACTTTATAAATATATAATTATCATCTATTACCAGTAAATCAAGCGTCTTCGTTAAAATAAATATAATGATATTTATAAAAAGCCAACAACAAAAAACAACATAGAGGTAAATAAGTATATAAGCAAATGTCCGTTTTATACTTGGTCATATACAATATGCAAATCAATAATGTTAAAAACTATTAATCGTGTAAAAATAATGAGTAACCTTCATAAATGCTTTTCTACATTCCAATTCCTTTGTTGTCGTGTTTTGTTCTAAGAGACATTTATATTGGATTTTAGTTTGGTTCCACGTGATAGTCCAGCTGCTCGTGATAGTCCAGCTGCTCTTCTATCGTCTGGCTAACGTGATGGTACCTGGTTCATATGTGATGGGCTTTGGAAACACTAGAGGCAGTGACCAGAAGAAATAGTAGTTGCTTGTTGTTATTCTTTTCACTCGAATAATTAAAAAGTTATTTTTCATTGGCCTCAATAAAAAATAAAAAAAACAACAACAAACAAAAAATAAATAAATAAATAAATAAAAAAACGATCTCTATCGCCTTCAAAATTTGCTCTGCATATTGGACAAGAACTGTCACGTGTCTTCGTTTATGAGTATCGATTCATTCTCGATACTAAAACTTAATACACGTTTTTTCCTGGTCTATAAGCAACAATACAGACACTTCTTGAACGGGCGGCGAGTCTCGGTGTGCCTAACGACCTTACAGCGGTTGATATGGACAAAACAAATTGAAATTTTATCCTACAATAACAACAACGACATAAGGAAATAAAAGCAGTCTTAGTATTATACAAGACAATTCTCCTGGTGGTAAAATGCAATCTTACATGGTTATATGCCATAAATATCTAAAACTAATTTTCGTATGCAGCTGCAACTTTGGCAATAAATAAATGATGAATTGGTGCACAGATTGTTTATTAAACCATAGCACAGACATCATAAAGAAACAAACTGACATTAAACGAACCAAAAATTACAATTAATATTCCGATGTTTAGGTAAAAATAAGATTAATAGTTCGGTGTTGGTTGTAAAGCTACATTAATAACGAAAAGTTGACTCGAATACTTTATATATTTTCTTCGGTGTTTAATGGTCGAGCGGTGATAATTCGATTTAATCAATTCTTTCGCCTTTGGGACTCCGTAAACATGTTATTGCACGGCCGTACATATATTTTGACGTGATGTCATTTGCGTTATATAAAGAATACGTAGTCGCTGTTAATGTTAGCATTACACGATAAGCGCAGCAATGAAAAACTGATTATTTCGGTACTGTAAACCAATGTTTTATGTGTGATACAATAATCGTGTAGCTTCATTACTAAATTTACTGAACTCGTTGAATATAAAAAATATGTGCTCGCCATCTAATTCGTTCAATAAACTCAGTATTGAATCTGCACTCCTTCAATATCCTCTAAATAAGTTATTTGACTATGGAATGCTTAGGATACGATTGAGACACCGGCAAAACTATATTTTGTTGATTAAATATGCACTTTTTTGGGTAAGGGGGAGTAAAATCATTAGGTCAAGAACAACGGCAATCAACGAAATATAAACCGTTATTTATGCATTGCACAAATGAAAATTTCATCAACTTTGACTTGGTAATTGATGCAAAAAAATAATATATAGCTATTATTTGAAAGTGATGTTAAAAGATTTCTTAAATCGTTGTTATATTTGATTTTCTTGGTGTTTTTTAAGTTACTTTGCAAGTTAAATGGCGTTAAAAAGAATAACTTTTAAATGTCCATACATATAAACGATGAAACGTAGATTTTACCAAATAAAACAATGAAAAGGGAGAATCTGTGGTTCTTTTTCAGATGACCGACATAATACACCAAGGATAGGAACATTGGGTCTTCTTCAACCAGACATTTTTGAAGTTCGCCATATAACTTTTACAATATAGTTGCGATTTAAACCCCAAAGACCGACGACCATCCCCCTCCCTAAAATAAAACAGTATTTATCATTGAAACGTATAATGACTGTATGAAATTCATTTAACTAAACTCAAGTTAAATATTAAATGCTCAAAAGTACTATTAAAATTAGAGAAATTTCACTGTGACCGCAACAGCTGATGCATCTCATTGCCTTTTGACATTATCTGATTTCAAAAATGAAAAATAATAAATGTCAAGGTTTTTGTAAGAAACAGAATTTCATGTATATTAATGAAAAATGTGAGCGTGAGATTTATGTGCTGGTAGAACCGCATTCATCTGCATCAAAACCTCAATGGTAATCATGTAGCAATTTGTGTAGTAAATTTAAATTTCTGTTATTATAAGTTCGAAGCAAACGTGCAATAACTTGATAAAAGGGAAAACACAATCAGTGCAATACAACGTCATTTATATCACTTATTCCACTGGTAAATTAATTTTCAGTACTCAGCAGGACTGTTCTTTTCAGAATTTAACGCAAATTTTATTTATGTCTTTTTTCTTTGAAATTATTTGAACAAAAAGATACGAGAAAAAAAGATAACTTTCATTTCAACCATCTTTATTAAATCAATACTAAATGGAAGACAACTGTAAGAAACTTATTTAACGACACCAAATAGGTACTTTGTCGCCTCCTGTGAAGATGTATAATATCAGAAACACTATGAAAAGTTTGTGATAAATATATTAAATTGTTAATGTTAAATCAGTTTCAGTTAAGACATACATGCACAGGCTCCAGAGAGTGTTTAATAATGTTTCTTAAGGATAATTTTTAAATCTGTGTTTTATGTTCAAAATTCTACACATACTATTTTTTTCTGTTAATACCGATTGTATGACTCTCCATGTCCGCTGAAACTATCACAACCTTTCATTGTCAAATTAAAAATTAAAAAAAATTGAACTTTCAAAAATGTAACTAGTAATGCTCGAAAAATTTTACATATAGTTGGTAGCAAAACTGAATCTGAAATACAATTAAATACAATAAAATGGTAGCAACAACCGATTTTCAGTTCAACATTTCCATATAAGCAACAACAGAATCAAATTCCTTTTTGTGGTGAGGGATCACCTTAAAGAGTTGAGGCATCAGAACTGTAGCCACCGTTTACTCATGCGTGATCGTAAGAGGCGACTTAATGGGTTCGAATTATTGAAGTTATGTATCTCTAAGCTCAAGCAGGGGGGAAGGTTTTCACCCCTGGTTTTGCTTAAAGAACACCCGAGGTTAACCAAAATTATCTTTACTTTTTAGGCGCCATATGACCTTAATTGTGTTGAACCGCCATAAAACCAATGGAAATGAGTTCACGATATAAATACTGGTATCGTTAGTTAAATAAACATTCAGTCATCAATGTACTGGAGACTGTTCCTGTACATTAACAAGCATTTGAGCCGCGTCACGTAAAAACCAACATAATGCGTTTGCGACCAGCATGGATCCAGACCAGCCTGCGCGTCCGCGCAGTCTGATCAGGATCCATGCTGTTCGCTTAAAAGCTCTATTACAAATAGAGAAACTGATAGCGAACAGCATGGATCCTGATCAGATTTCGCGGACGCACAGGCTCGTCTGGATCCATGCTGGTCGCAAACGCATTACGTTGGATTTTTCGTGACGCGGCTCATTGTTAAAAGCTGATGTGCTAGTACCATAGCTGTAACTAGCAACGATAATATGCATTTTGGTCAAGATAAAGTCAACAACAATAGTCTTAATTTGCCATTTTATTTTAGGGTGGGGGAGGGACAGAAATCATTAAACCACTGTTTGTAATTAAATTATTACTGTAAATATTTGCGGAAAAAAGCCTCATGTTATAAAATACTGCTATTATAACTGTTTTGCATTTTTATTACAGTTTTTAGTAGGGTTTTTGCATATATCAGAGACGTTTTTCATAATCATTTATCCCAGAAAAATGTTGAAAAAGTCTATGGTATTCCCAAAAGGAATCCGCTTTATAGCTTTTTTCATGTTGTTGACCAGTATTATCACATTCAGAATTGTTCAATTTAATATATATTATAAAGACAGAAATGAAATTAAAAAAAAAACACACATACATTACCCAAGTTGGTATTAATAATAATATTTTCAATCAAAAAGTTGCCTTATTTGATTTTTAAGTTTTTGACGAATTATGATCTCTTATAACAAGTTAGAGCTCAAGTTTTGTTATGGTCACCAAGTCAACACGAAGAAAACATCATTATACGTATTTCAAGTGAAAAAGGTCGTTTCATTAGCTATACGTTAGCTATACGTTAATATTTTGCTTTCTCGAAATTCCACAATACTTATTACAAAGCACGTTTTCCTTGCTTTTTCACGATATTGGTATGTTTAATATCAATTACTTTCTCTTTATTATGTCTGTGCAGTATCGTGTTTAGTAAACAAACTATGCATATCGTCATTATTTATTCATAATTGCCGAAGGTATCTGATTTGACTTTCCCGCAGCTGCACATTTGATAACAGTACTGATCTTACAAATAGGAGTTACAAATGCAAAAGTCGTGGCTGGTCAGAATTTCAAAGCATTACATAATTTCAAATGTCCATTAAAGACTCAAATTCAGTGGATATTATTCTTTGCATATTACAGTGCGTTTTATCAACATAAAATTTTATTCCAAGAAAGGATGATGCAAAATAATATGACAGCTGATATCATACAAGTAAATTTGTTGTCTTTAAAGATTTAAGAAATCTTCGATATAATTGATATATAACTAATATTATTAATGTAAAAACAACCGTTCTACATTGAACTAACTTAACCCGTCAATTCAAAACCAATACAAAATATTTTCATACACAATAGCAAGCCAGTAAGATATATAAAATAATTCTAAAACAAACATATCCTGGTATATCCAAAAATCATTACGTAAATGTGCAGCTGCAAGAAGGGGTGATCAGAAATCTTTGGCGAAAAAGGAAAGAATAAATAACGACTTTTTGCAAAACTTTGCTTACCGCAAAGACTTGTCAAAACATGTAGAGAAATTTATTGGCAATTAACGAACTCAGACAATACAAATAGGGAAGTATGATCTAGATGCTATCGTTTTCTGACAATGCGTAAGTTTGTACTAGCGATTGCTCTAGGAGATGATAAACTTGACTAAATAAGGTGTGTTTAGAACGTTACTGTTAGTTCTACATGTATCATGAAAATATCCTCAACGCATTTTCTTATGGTCGGTAAGATATTGAACAGTTCAACAAGTAAATGATTTAAATTGATTTAATTGAAATACTCAAATAAAAATGACGTCGTGCTTTCCGTTCTTTAGCGATCGGAAATGCATGCATAAAATATTTTTATTTTGAATGTACAGAGTAAAATCCTTAAAATTAAAATTTTCTGCTATGTTTTTACCTTTATTTGCCAAAAGTTGTATTGAATGTGTGTCAAGATTGTATTTTTTTTAGTATTTTTATCGTTTTATTTTATGTTTGTTTCAGCAGCACGAATCTGATTCAATTCATTTTTAAATCAGTTTTTAGATATTTAGCTGAATTTTAATTTGCACTTTATTTCATGTTGATAGGTCTTTTTAAACTCAAGTTATAAGTATTTTAGTGCGTCAAAAGAAACACACTTTTGTTTTATTTTACTGCGACGTCGATTATATTGTGACGTCACGTCAATTGTTTTCTATCAGGTTCGTGCCGTTGCTATATATATTGAGACAAATAAAGAGACCTGATGTTCATTAATAGAAGATCAGAAAAATAAAAAAAAAACTTAGTTCCCGAATAAGGACCTTTCAGTATTGTCTTAGAGTTTTCTGCAGAAGTGGTGAAGCAAGTCCAGGAAGCGCAGCAAGTCTAAGAAGCACAGCAAGGCCAGGAAGCGCAGCAAGTCTAAGAAGCGCAGCAAGTCCAGGAAGCGCAGCAAGTCTAAGAAGCGCAGCAAGTCTACGAAGCGCGGCAAGTCCAGGAAGCGCAGCAATTCCAGGAAGCGCAGCAAGTCTAGGAAGCGCAGCAAGTCTAAGAAGCGCAGCAAGTCCAGGAAGCGCAGCAAGTCCAGGAAGCACAGCAAGTCCAGGAAGCGCAGCAAGTCCAGGAAGCGCAGCAAGTCCAAAAGCGCAGCAAGTTGAGGAAGCGCAGCAAGTCCAAAAGCGTAGCAAGTCCAGGAGTGCAGCAAGTCCAAACGTGCAGCAAGTCTAGAAGCGCAGCAAAGTGCAGCAAGTCCAAAAGCGTAGCAAGTTCAGGAGTGCAGCAAGTCCAAACCTGCAGCAAGTCTAGAAGCGCAGCAAGTACAGAAGCACAAGGAAGACGTTTATTACTCTGTCTAGCAAGTTCCTTTGTTAATAAGACAAAGTCACCTTAGTTAGTGGACCCACTCAGACTAACGTCTGACAATGTGGCCTTTTTTATCTAAAAAATTATAAATCCATCAACACGAAACTTGGTAAACATTATTTATTATTATGACAGGTCGCACTTGTAATACAAATGAAAATGTTCTAAAAGCTCTATATTTGGACGTATATTCAGTTTTCACTGATGGTCAAAATTTTTCATTAAAGGCGTTCGCCATGGTAACATATTGTCGTGAGGCAATATGGACACAATTCATTCTAAGTCATTAGGGAAATTCAATATATTTTTAACAGAAACATATTTAGCGAAATAAATTTAGGTGTCACCGTGTTTTATGATTTTGAAAATGCTGTTCTTTTCAAGGTCAGATAATTCATAAACAAGGACATCATGTCCTTACGTCTTTGCATAGTATGTAGCCGATTGTATTGCAAGTGATTGTGCTAACTTTAAAGAATTAGTTACGAGCGCCGAAGCCGATATGAATAGAAATGTTAATTTATTGAACGTAACAGTGGTATTGAAAACGTTTGAATTCGGTACACCCGGGATCCGGGGTCTAGGTATTTCGTTGTGAAGGTATGTATAGCTATTAACCGTATTTCAAGCTTAAGATTAAATAGATATCCTGGTTACATGATTACTTAACAATAATATTTTACTTACCAATAACATTTAAGTGCCACAAATTACAACAAATATTAAAACCCAAAGCTGTGTATTGCTTATCCCTTTATGTATGATACAATCCCGGACCTGGCGCCCGTCTCGATGTTATTTTCTAAGATCATCTGATAAAACAAATAATATGGGTGAAGATTTTCGTTACGTTAGTAAAATAATTTACTTTTACTATTTTATGTATTTGAATATTGGTACAATGGTATATTTTCCGTTATCTTCTCAGAGGAACATTTATGTTGATACAGTTACTTTGAATTTGCCTATATGTAACTATCAAATACACCTTCAACAGATTCATTTGAACACTCTGAATTAGAATGATATCGAAACTATGAAATGTATCAACATGAAACTAAAATACTTAATAATCTTGACATAGTGGAGTTGTAGGCCATGGAGCATCATTCTTAAAGCATTATTTTTAAAATTTTACCCTTTTAACTATAATTTGTCACTGATATTGGTAGTTTATAGAATATTTTAAAAATGCCAAATACATTAATTATTCTCATTTAAAGCATACTTGCTAAAACGGACAACGGACAAAACGCAGTTATGAGTATTTCTATAGTTATGCCCCTTTTATCACAAAGAAAATATTTGAAGAGTACTGATTGTTGGATTACTTGTTTAAAGGTACAAATGCAACTGACATAATTAGGTGATCATTTTTTCTATAGCTATGTCCCATTATTATATGAAATATATTTGAACCTTCATATTAATAGCAACAATTTCAACATTTATAATAAAAGTTATATTCTTCAACATTCACAACGTTAGTCATCTTATAAATACGATGGGTAAGAGTTAGACCTATTGTGATCTTTTTCGGGCTATTGTGATCACTGGATCATCTTCGTATGCAAAATCTTCATGTAAGTGATTACACAGAAAGTATTAAAGATAAAATCTAAGATGTTGACATTATGACTGACTTCAGGCTAGTGCAGACGATCTATTTTAAAGAGTTGACATTGAGGTTTTTGACATGACGGGATTGGAAATATTTTTTCAAGAATAATAAAGGTATTGTCGGTCTTCAAGAATAATGAAGATATTGTCTGGCTAGACAAAATAGCGTGCGTGCAAACCTTCAGATCATTCGCTAACTCCGTTTTCCCAGATTAATTGTGAACAATGATACAAAATAGAAAAGCGATGTAAATCGGGCTAAAATAGCAGAAACATACCATTTAAAATTCATTCTGAGTATATTTCCTAAACATTTTGTTTTATGATTTCAAGCAGCACAGTACACCTCCAGATGCATGCTAATTTTCATGAAAATTTTGAAAAATTAATTGAATGTGTAATATTGTGAAGTTACCAAAAGAAAGCAATTTACACATAACCAATGCCACTTACAAACCCCGTATATTTCCAAAATTGTGGTCCAAATATTCATAAATAGCCTTTACTGCGTTAGTAACGCAGTAGAAATATAGTTGTAAAACTGAAAAATCAGTTATAAATCGCACACAATATGTAAAATATTATCTGAGTCTTGAAACTTTATACTTTTCCTTACATCTTAGTACATTTTCCCAAAGTTTGATTTTATTGAAATATTTTGAATCATCTGGAGGCATGTAGCCCCAGTTAATCTATCTAAGAAATTCCAATTTATAAATCTTCTGATATGGTCTCCATTGTCTACTCTACAAAGCTTTCATTTGTTGCATATAATCTCCCAGTAAAATGAATTTCTACATCTGTATAAACAGCAATATCTCCTAATTTAATGTGAAGAGTTAAGGATATAAATTATTCCATTCTTACAGAAACGTAAAGATTTTACTATTTGTTTAGGAACACAGTTATTTTATGACATTCCCGATATTTATCAGCATATAAAGATTTTAATTGCTAATACAGGAATAATCATACTATGTAAATGCTGGCAAAAAACAACATAAATATTTGCTGTAGTTTAACAGAAAAGAGGATTTACTAATCTGTTATTTTTTAATTCACTTTCAAGCTCAGCATTATTGCTACAACGAGAATCTGAACGCAAATATTTGAAATATATAAATTAAATTAAAATACTTCAAAAACAAAGCTGCAAATTTTAACTGAACATGGAGTAATACATTCACTTTATGATACATAGATTTATATACAGGGCCAGACAATTACTTGCCCCGTTTCTATGCTATTACGTACAAGTTAGTGTTTATTAGAAAGTATTATTAAGATTAAATTGGTCAAGAACGGCGCAATTGCTTAATTTATCTTTTTTTTAATATAAAACTGTCTGTCTAATAGACTTATGAATTAAGTTGATTTACTAAAAAATAGTTTCAAACACAATAAATATGCAAGCCTACATCCTACTTGTACAACGTTTACAAATATGTGTTGTGTATTTAACACTGCGAAAAATATACTGATATACGGGAATATACGGTCCCGTATTTTTGACATATACGGGCGTGTACGGGATGTATTCGTCGAATATACGGACCAAGTATACGAGTCCGTATAGGGAACACCGGGTATACGGGAAGTCCGTATATGCATCAGGCATATACGGAATTCCGTATTTGCCCCATATACATGTACGTATATTTGTTCGTACTTTTGAAGTATACGGAGAATAAAATCCCGTATACGGACCATATTAAGGTTGTTATCCCTAGTATACTATAAATATACCAAGGATATACGGGACCGTATTTTCTACATATACAGAGGATATACGGACTCGTATTTTTTACGTATACAGAGGATATACGGAACCGTATATTCTACATATACAGAGGATATACGGAACCGTATATTCTACATATACAGAGGATATACGGAATCGTATTTTGCACATATACAGATGATATACGGAATCGTATTTTCTACATATACAGAAGAAATACGGAATCGTATTTTCTACATATATAGGGGATATACGGAATTGTATTTTCAATATATACAGGGGATATACGGAATTGCATTTTTTAGTTGTCCACAGGGAATACAGAAGTTGGAACTGTATTTTCTTGATAAAAGAAGATGCAGATAATATCAAAAGCATGCATTTACATATAAGTGACACGTATACATGACCGAAATTCAGACTTGTACAACAGAACATGTTTTATTACACATTTTGAATGGGAACTGTAAAGTCATATGCTTAAGAACTTTATCTTCACAAATGGAGTATTTCAAATAATAAAGTTAAAACCAAATCGAATCACTCTTAAATATTTATTATTTCATAAACATATATTCAATATGTATACATATATTAAACAAAATAAACATGTCTTCGCTACAACAGTCATAATTATATTGTTGCAAGCCTTATTTCGGAGGCACAAATTCATGTAGCGTTGCAACGGAACGGCTATATACCGGTATGATGCGATACAGAGTCATGAAATACGTATCACAGTGGAGAAAATCCGCACTGCGATATTTTCTTTAGAGATCGAGTTATACATGTACATGTTTCGATATTTTCATACATGTTTCGACATTTTCAAGCCGTATGAATTGCATGTTGTTTAAATCTAGAACAAACTATACCAACTTGAAGTTCGATTCTATTTATCTTAACAATGATTTTTATGAGCCACTTGTATTACACCCATAAAATATTTTGAAGATATTCATATCATTTGTTCGTGTTAACATTTACATATTATTTTAGGAAAATGAGTCCATAGCACAAATTGATTATTACAGAAAGTTTAAATAATAATCATTAAAATTAAAAATCCGTATTCACAGAAATTCGTCATTCAAACACAGTTCTTAAAAGCACTTAAATATATCAATCATCAATAGGAATGTTACGTAGACCAGTGTGACGTTGTCTATTTCGTGACGTAGGAAATGTTATCTCCAGATATTACAATCTTCTTCGGCATGTGTGTATCTGAAAAAGAGAGTTTAAAATCATGTTTAAATAGTGTCAGGAAATAGTTATCACAACTTTCAAAAAGACTATACACAAGCATTTTTTAAGCGTATACATTTATACATTTTTTTCTAACGCAAATTTCAAAATTATTTTATATTATTAGGATAAAGATGTCATTTATAAGCAATCATTTACACAGGAATTAAATGAAATGATTAATCTATGACGGATGATAAGTTATATGTTTTTGTTATAAAACCTTTACGAATATATTTATTTCACACCTGTAATATAAATGATAATGGTATCTTTGTTCTATGTAAAGAGTGTTTTATTGATTAAAAATATATTAATACAAAATAACATTGTATTTGGAAAAAGTGCTGACATAATCTTTTTGATCGTTTTACGATGTATATTAGCATCGTTAGTAGGAGTCAATTCGTTTGAAAAAAGGCTTAAAAAGTACAGATATTTTTACTCAGATGTAGATCCGTGTTTGCACAATGATATCCAGTTAAGTAAAAAGCGGAATACCCAGCTATACTTCTCAATTATATTAAAACGTTAATCTTAACGATTTGGATTATTATTTGTTTCAATTTCAATTGTTTCAAAAACTATCTCAGCAACGAATGAATACCTTCAATATACAATAGTGTAGATTATTATTTTTTTATTGTCAAGACTGTTTAACTAGGTAAGTTGACAATAGAATCTCTTACAGTGTGTCATCTCTAAA
This sequence comes from Ruditapes philippinarum, assembly GCF_026571515.1. Lineage (NCBI taxonomy): Eukaryota > Metazoa > Mollusca > Bivalvia > Venerida > Veneridae > Ruditapes > Ruditapes philippinarum. The sequence continues at coordinate 52,606 of NW_026860610.1, read as the reverse complement.
AATAAAGTGATAATTCTCACGAAATATAAATCAATGAAAATATCCTCCCTTGCCTATAGCATTAATCTGATAGTATGAAATCAAATTCAGATAATAAAATATACGTATCATATGTGACAATTTCATAAAATAAGATAGGAAATATTTTTGTTAATACATGCGAATGCGACTATTACGTGCGCACATGACACATTTACGTATCAACGCAATATGTTTCACGTGCGCACAAGTACTGTGCGTTTAGTATGATAATTAAGTGACGAGGTGGTCAAGTCCACTTTCCAGGTGTAAAACAGCTATCATATTGTGTTTATTATCTTTAAACAGGCTAGCTATATAAATTAAATTATCAACAAATTTACCAACTCTCAGCGTAATGCAGTAGGTAAGGTTGTGATAAATATCAATGCAAGACAGCTAGGCTCGGATTGCACCTTTTTCCCAAAAATATTGCTTTATAATTATCAATCAGGTAGGAAAGTTATGTATCATTTATTGTAAAGATTATAAATGCTGTGATATTTTCTATTAACTTCTCATTTTGTTTTAAATGTAGCTATATTTAGCCCTATTTAGCAAGTTGGTGCAAACTTATACGGAATGCATGATACTGTACACAGACTGTTTCAACTATAGTTAAGTTTGCACGAAATACTATCGCACTGCAAAAGTACTATGACTACTACATACTACACACTATACAGGATAAAAATCACTATCATCCGTGCATGTATATCTAAATTATTAAATATCATAACAAAACTGCCTTTTTTATCCCAATTCATTTTTCTAATGTAAAATTTTAAAAAAAATATATGGAAAGAAAAACGCAAAAAAGTAAGACAACTTGTGAGGCTCGAACTTGTGATAAAATTTAACGTGTATGACATTCTAACTTTTACATCAAGACATTTCAAATTCTGTTTCTTATCTGACATTATATTCGCTTTGAAAACCCTGTTTTACCTATTCAGACAAATGTTGTTAACTTTAGTGTACATGTACAAAAGAAAATGTAACGTCACTCTCACATTATCAAAGCGGCGTACTTATCGCTTTACGCACGTAGTAACTAAACAAATTACTATCATTAACATATATAAAAGTGATTAAACTGTAAAGAAATACATATTTTTTGATTCAGTAATATGTTTAAGAAAAGAAAACTAATTTAATAAAATAAAGTCGCATGCACATTGCATCTATATCAAACCATTTTGTGTGTTCGAGTTAATTCTTATATTTTATATATTTGATTTTTGCATATTACAAGCAAGTATGGTTTAGCATTTTCAAATGCGCGGCAAAATGCTTATATCATATATGCCTTAATTGACATCATTTTATGAAGTGTGACATCATTCCGCCAAAGAATTGATTCTAACAAGATATAAAAGAGAACCAGTGCAGGGCTCACACTGGCTCAAATAAAATAATAGCCAATATTTTTAACCTAAAAAAATAATAGCCAAAAGTTCACGATTGAGCGATTAATAACATAAGCAGTTGATTAAATAAACATTCCATATAAAACTTTTTTCAGTAAATAAACTGATACATTTGTGTATATTGATAACTACCTTTTTTTACATAGAACAACAACTTTGATTGCTATTATAGAACATGTTTTATAGTATAATAACTGTATAACAATAATATTAATGATTCATTATAACTTTACATAATGCTGTTATCAGACAATTTCTTTTGTTTATTCTAATCAAATTTTGTCAGCTATACTGTAACCACTGTCATTTTCCACATTTCACACAGAACTGGAGTAGATCTAGGTCATATTAGCCTATAGAAATAACACTTGCAAACTCATTCACAGAATGAAGCCTTTTTACTGAATAACTTACTGAAAAGTGTCATCATCACCAATGTAATACAAATTTTCTGCCATAATAGTTAAGATTTTTAAACAGAACATAGCTTATTTTCACCTTAAAATAAATATAAAAATTATCGGGGTCGCGAAAATATGTGACAATCGGATTTTTTCCTGTTTTCTGAAGAAATGTTCACAATTTTGGTTGTTGTGCAAATAGTTATTTGGAAGTTAATACCTTTTAAATATTTTATCATTGTTTTCCACTGGCGATTTAGTCAAGCAGCTTAAAACAAAAAAAATCAAAATTTGCAGTTACTGCAATTTACGGTAAATTTTGGGTTGGTCAATATCCAGTTTATCAATTTTTTAGACGATTTTTGTGGCTAATTGACGGACATTTGATGGCTATTATAATGCTGGACAATATCTTTAAAGTACCTTTACAATTTTACATCTCCCATGTATTTTTATCACCTCGGGCAATATAGTAAGCAGCGCGTGACCGATTAAAAGTTGACACTCAATTAAATTCACCCCGCTGGTGTTAATTGTGTCTACTGCATTCTTTATCGATTTTTACACCTTATATAAACACTGTTGGAAGTATAAAATAATCGCCAGATTTTGTAGCCAAAATGCAAAAATAATCGCCAATCTTATAAAATAATCGCAAATGGCGACTATGGCGACCAGCAGCGTGAGCCCTGCCAGTGTATGTATAACTAACCACATTTATTCTTGTCAAAATAAATGCGTGTAATTAAGGAAATATGACTTTGCCTTGAGAAAGAATAAAGCACATGATGTCAGTACAGAGTGGAATAGATATGAGTCTGGGTAACTCTTCTTAACAGTGTAATTGTCTTATTTCATTCACAAAACACAACAATATATATACGTGAACTTACATCTATATAACTTGCTACCATACTTTGCTTCATCTACAATTGCTGTAAAGATGGCACAGCTGCATTTCTAGAAGATTTAACTGTCCTGAAAAATCATAATATAACTTCAGCATAAAATGATAAAGAGAACATTGAAAATATTTCATAAGTGATCACATGTGCGAAATTGTTAATACTGTAGGAACGTGTTCACTTTTATGTGCATGTGTAGTTATGTATTTTGTGTGTTCGTGCGTGCGTGCGAGTGTTACCATATTGCTTTATGTGAAATATAAGTCAAAATATGGAATGTCGAAAAATGTGTGATGTACAAAGGCTCAATATAGTTTTTCAAGCGTTTAAATTCATGTATAATGAAATATTAAATAACTATTTCCTCAAACAGGCGCGTGTTTGTGACTGACCCATGCGATATCACCTTATGCGTAATGTTTATCTTAAAAACTAAACAAAGAGTTAAAATTATAATAAGAAAAAAATATTTAAATTTTAATTTGTCCAATAAAAAATACATTGTAAATGTCGAAAACTCAGTTCATGTATATACAATTTAAAATCTGGGTAATCCTGAATAACGTAGATAAATAACCAAAAATATCGAATGAAAACCAAGAGTTGTCTGTCCTGAACTGCGAGTAAACTCGATCTTGCTAATTACTATTAATGCTAAAACAATACAAACAAAGCCGTTTAAAATTCTTACACCGACAACAGGCTTCGTATCAATGTAAAAATAAACATATGAGCCGCGTCACGACAAAACCAACATTATGGGGTTGCGACCAGCATGGATCCAGACCAGCCTGCGCATCTGCGTAGTCTGATCAGGATCCATGCTGTTCGCTTACAAACTCTATAACAAGTAGAGAAACCGATAGCGAACAGCGTGGATCCTGATCAGACTGCGCGAATGCGCATGCTGGTCTGGATCAATGCTTGTCACAAACCCAATTATGTTGGTTTTGTCGTGACGCGGCTCATATGCTTTGACACCAAGGGTAAGTGAATTAACAGTTAACTGTTAAACTTAACACCTGACGGCCATATTACATGCAATCATACACATTCTTTGTATTAATGTAAATAAAAGATTCTGACAATTATTTTCATTTTATCTATTCATCTAAATGTATTATGATTTAAATAAAAAAGAAATGTTTGTTTCCTATTTTTGTTTAAGATTTGTATTCATTTAAGAATAGGTTAATATAAATAAGAAATATATAACAACATGTGTACAGAAACTTAAAAAAAGTGAATAAAATTGAAAAGAGCGGAGTCTTTAAATTGACTTATGTTTGCATCAAATAATGGGGATTTGTATAAAAATAAAAACTGCGAATATAAAACAAGTATTCTGCTCGTTAAATTATCAAGACTGAGAAACAATTTTATCTAAAAATTTATAAACCTATTTTTTAGAAGTACTAAGCAATTTTCTTTTAAAATATGTTAATCTGTTAAATCTGATAATTTTTGTTATTATATTGAATAGATAAAACATAACCTATTTTTCGGCTACCAATTTCATAAATTACTATTAAAATAAAAAGAATTTGAGTGTCCCTTTTCGATATGATCTTTCTTGCACATTGATTCGCACCCCTGCTGTTGATCGCTCAAGATTATAAAGTCCAATTAGTTGACCAATCAAGCATACATAGGTCGTGTCACACACACTGATTAATCCCTTAGTACTACCATGTCCAGGGGCTGTAATACCTTGACATATTTGGTGTTTAAATGTCGTAATTTAAACTCGGTGTCTTTTTTACCCTGAAGGGAAGTTACGATTAACGCATTTAACAAATGCCCTTTTCATTTTTTGTTTTTGCATTTTTCATAAAAAATATTAATTAAACAAGATACAATTTAGAAATCAAAATCAAACTCGTAACCTCCCAGTCTAAATTTAGGGATATATCGCTGCTTTAATTATCTAATCCGGCCGCCATATTGGATAGCGAAACAGATTAAACAGTGTTAAAGTTTTCTAAAAACAAATCAGTTTAACCCTGAAATAAGCTGTTGTTCACAAAATGCAACTATTCTATTGATCGCATATTGATATTGCAACGATAAAAAATAACTTTTAACCTACCTTGTTTTGCAATATTCTGAATTTTATTTGCTATCCATTTCCAATCCCGTTTTTTCTTTTTTTCATTTCGCCCGCGCTATTTCTGATTGGTTGATAGGATTCACGTGATACAAAACCAACGCTTTAAACTCATTGGCTGTTTTGAAAACGCGTGATATGATAAGTTTGATAAGTTTTAAGTTTGATAAGTTTATTTTGAATATTCCATAAGGCTATATAGCCCATGAGGATATACAATGCATTATAATATGGCAAGACAGTATATGACATAAATGTACAAAACAATTTATAAGATATGCCTAGATACCGTTGGTGTAATAAAGCATTTAGCATTAATAATGCCACGGATTTATACTAAGGTCGGTGATAATGCGGAAGAAACCAACATATTAAGACCTTTATTCGATCCAAAATAATGCAATATTAAATTAGAAATATCATGTATCCATAAACGATAACTTTGCATACATGTATAACATAACCATTGATACTTTTTCATAGGCAAAACTTTGATTCTAATGCTCAATCGGTTATTTATTTTTTTGATAATAATAATAATAATAATAATAATAATAATAATAAAATAATAATAATAATAATACTTATGATGGTGATGATGATGATGATGATGATGATAATAGTTGATAATAATAATAAAATGATGATGATAATGATGATAATAATAATAATAATAATAATAATAATAATAATAATAAAAGACGTTTTAGAAGCGCTAAGAAATATTTATAAATTACACAAATTTTTGTGATAACAATAAGCGGGTAAAACAAAAGACCCACATTAAATTTACACATAGGACAAAAGCCCCCACCCCAGTCCATCAAACAAAAGCCTCCCTAAAGTTTATAGACCAGACTGATTACTTTCTATTTTTACACGCCCAGTGTTCGGGAACTTGGGTTATACTTCAAATAAATCTAGACAAGTATGCGCCTTTCACTTTTATTTCCTTGATAAGCTTTGAAAAGCGATTCTCTGAAAATATTCATTTACATTTGAACTGCACAATATATAATAAAGTAAACATAAAAACATCAATGAATTATAAGTACGAATTACACAATAAATCAAATTAGAACTTTTGTACCTTTAAATTTAAATCTTAATGTAAATTATCTTTTAAAACAATTGCATTTATTTGTTAAAATATTTCAAGTTCCAGATTTAAACTGACGAGATTCTCAATAGACGGAGATGGACTGGGGGGTGCTTTTGTCCTACCTGTATTTTTGATGGGGGGGGGGGCTTTTGTCCTACGTGTAAATTTCATGGGGGGGGGGGCTTTTGTCCACCTTGTCATTTTTAGATGGGGGGGGGGGGGCTTTTGTCCGTATCCCCATTAAAATAAATTACTTACTTACTTTCTTATACACATAAATGAAGTATAAAGATCCTTTCACATTATCTGCGGATTTCATAATTAAAATAAAACTTTATTAGTATAAGAATATTTGGAGTATCAGTAAAAATTCGAAAGTCCAATTTAAAAAATGATTTTACTATCAATATATAATTTAGTATGTTCTTAACTTGAGTTTTAAAATCAAACTAAGACAATTTTTATTTTTTTAAACAGAAATTTACTTTTACAAAAACTGTTCCAAGATACATAATTTTATTTTAACAAGGTAACAAATGTTAATTTACATAGCACGGTCATGTTCCCCTTTCCTGAACAATGTTCAAGTCACCGAATTATGCAGAAATACGGCTGATGGGAGACGAGGAAACTCGGGAGATGATGATGATATTTTTCAAGATATGCTATTTCGAATAATTTGACATCATCTATCAACAATACATGTACATACACCCCGAGTGACATCCATCTGATTCTAGCTTGTTAACTTAGATATAATTGGACCTGGCGGCAAGGTACTTTAAAGTTTACTTTAAGATAAATCTTAATTGTGTCGTCTTGTTTAAATGACGAATTCCGCCAAATTAAAGGATAACAACAACACGACGCTGCAAAAACATTGGAAAGAATATAGCAGCTATGTCTGTTTCATTTTAATATGTCGGGTTAGAGTCTTTATAATATCTGGAACAAAATCACATAGAGTCTCGGTTATGAGATCACAATTTAATTCCCTTATTTCGTACATGAATTATATTAGAAATTGACAATAAAAATACCGTTAAGAAATTCAACACCAATTGCGCTAACTTACCTAATCGGAGAAAACCGACACTCGATATACCCTGCTGCGTTTATGATCAATATCCGGATCAATATCCGGCTTAATCAGTATTGTCTTCGATTATGGCAATACAGCACGTGGCTATTACACAATATTATGTCATAAATGAGACCGCGCGAAAAGAATCAAAAATGGGGAATTCGGATCTACCACGGATTTATATTCCATAGAACAACATAAGATTTCTATTCAACACTTGTGTACAGAAACGCAAATCTTTGTTTCCTGAAATAAAAGATTAATAAATAAATAAATAAATAAATAAATAAATAAATAAATAAGAAATATATGAATAAATGAGTAATGAATGAATAAATGAATGTATGAATAAGTAAATGAATGAATGATTGGTTGATTGATTCAATGAATGAATGAATGAATGAATGAATGAATGAATGAATGAATGAATGAATGAAATGAATGAATGAATGAATGAATGAGATATCATTGTTGTTTTTCTCACATATGCAAGTACATGTATTATATTATGTATAGCCTATTTTTTATAGGACATATATCAACGTAAAATTTAATTGCTGTGTGGACAATCCCGATTTCATCTTCGTGATTTCACAATTATTTAACTTTCACGATTTCAACTTCACAGATTCACGATTTTATTATAATTAATTCATGTTTTGAACATCACAATTTCAACTTTATCATTTTCTCATGTTTGGCTTATCATTATAAAATATTATAATGATAATGAAAAGGAAATTGCAAAATAGCATGATTCACCATTGATGCAACATGCGAAACAGTACTATCTAATCGTCAATCGCAATTGTAAAGTATTCGCTATTTATCTGCGGGTGTATGCTAAAAAGCATACCAAGCGGTATTGAGCTAGAATACCGCGTCTGCATGTTACAGGTGGATGTCTTACATGTTCTGTGTATTTGTACGCAATTGACGCGTTAATTACTCAAGGAAATTTTGCATTGTGTTAATTGTCTAATGTCTGACAAATATATGATCAGACAATTTCTTTACTCTTACAAGAAATACGCTTTTCAGAAGTAAATTTTCATTCGCTATTTCTATATACAGAATCCGTATTTGCGCGAATACAGAATTTCGTATTTTAGTAATATACGGACTTCGTACATCAAAGTTCACGTATATTACGAGTGTACGGAGTTCGTATACTAGTCATGTACGGACTGATATAATATACGTTCCCGTACATCTCCGTATTTCAAGTTTCCCGTATTCTTACACGTATATTAATGATATACGGAATTCCGTACACTTCCGTATATCCATGTCTTTTTCGCAGTGTAAAACATAATTGTCTTAATAATTTTCTATGTAAATTATATGAAAAATATTATTTATTCCCTCTCGTAAATGACGTATATATATATAATTATAATGTAATTAATTACCATGTCATAGGTTTATTTAATACAATAGAATAATTTTAGCATGTATTCAATTACATGTGACTTTAATACTACTCTGTTAACAATTATCGTGACTCAATCAGATTCTATTATATTCATTCACTCGAGTAATTTAAAAAGAAAGTGAAAGATGCCAATATTTCTGAGAAACAAAATATTGTAGAAGCATAAGAAACATGTGAATACATTAATGTATTCAAACAGCAAATACGGTCAAGTGCAGAGTAACCATTTTAAATATGTGATTATCCTTTAATGAACGATTGTAAACAATGCCATAAATAAATTCATTCACAACAGTATCATTATGATAAGAATAATCATTTTGTAAAACTCAAGATCTCCTGTCCATCTTTAATTATTTTTGTCGGACAAACATACATGTATCGGTTTATTAAGTTCAACTCGATTTTAAGATCGTGTACTTTATACGTCTGTCAATAAACATTCAGTAGGGTGAACTTGTCTGAAACTTTTCATTGGCGAGAGCTGATTATTCTCTTATTGGACACAAGTTAATATTTGTGTCCGTGTTCTGTCAATGACAAGCATCACTTTAAAATTAAATTTGCACTCTTCTTATTCACGGGAATCTATACTTACTGTACAGATTGCCAGGATCTTGGGTTAAATAGCAGCGGTATTGATCGTGGTTATATTATTAAGAGATTTATTATGTATACTTGGTTTTAATTAACTTTGGCTTTCCAAACTATTGGTGATCTACAGACAAAATTTTACAAAAATGGTTTGGTAGATTAAATTTCTCCAGCAGAGCATCTTTTACATGGATATTTCAAACCACTGATTTCAATTATATCTATATATCATAAGTGTATGAAATTTTCATTTATGTTTATTTTGTCTTCGAGTTTGAACTAGACCTTTAAGTACACCTGTAAATACACCTATAAATGAAAGGACACGTATTTTTGTGACAAGTTAGAAGATGAATATTTTTGGAATGGATTCTATGCAATGTTTTTAAGGAAACTATTTAAACCATATTATTATGTCAATCGCCAAATAATGCAAGATTTATTGAATTGATGAATTCAGATAACAATTGTGAAAATTTAAGTATGTATATCGAAAAACTGTTTAACTTAGAGCAAGTGAGTGATATTTTGACATGTTTCAAAACGCTCAGATTACTGTTATTTATATTACAGTATGATTGTTATGCATATGGTACTATGTACTTATACGTGTCACATTTTGCTAACTACACGTAACCAATGAGGAAAATAGCAGGATTTTTTTTGTCAATAACACTATACCAAATCCATAGCAAATTTCGTACCCTCGTTTATTTACTTTAAATAACCAAATCATTTATAATATTTATAATTGTATTTGTAATTGTATCGTCAAATTTGTATTCATATATATTTTGCCACATTAGTTTGGAACCTTAATTATGAATTAAGAATAAACTTAAAACTTTAAACTATGTTGTCCTGTTTCGCTTATCAAATCATAATGCTAGCTTACTTAAATAGTTTGTTAATTTGAGTGACTAATACTGAAAATATTGGACTTCTCATTTCGTTTCAAACAATAACAACAAAAACAACAATAAAAAACATGAAAAAGTAAACACACATTCTAACAGAACAGAGGAGAGCCGACATAGCCCGACTCGTGTCGGTCGAACTGCAATTTTGTACGGTAGCAGCAGATAAATGCTGGAGAAGTTAGGTTGAGCCACGACATGGCTATGGTGCAAGCCGATGAATGACGACGGAAACCGTATTTTAAGCAATGAATTTATATTTAAAATGTTACGTGAGTTCTGTTCTTTGAAAACCATAGAATTACTTGTACAGACTGTGATAAAAGTGACTGTTATGTTGCCCCAAACTGAGTCTAGTCTGTAGTATTACAGGGAAAGTATCAAGCAATCGATTTTCTTCACGAATCTCCTCATTTCATCCCGGCAACTTACCAGGACGCATCAGGGCATACAACATGACAATGTGAATTAGGCATTAAGATTCACATTCTGGTAAAATAAATATTACGAAAATTTCAAAATTATAGTAATGCTATTCTTAACTCTAATATGCATACAATAATTATTAAAAGATTTATATAAATCCTTTGGTTAGCTAATGATGAAATATACCGTAATATATTATCAACATGACATGAAAAATAGATTTGAATATTTGTTATAAAGACTGAGAAATATGTAACTCATTAATTAACTTCAATGGAGAAATAGTAACTCATTAATTAACTTCAATGTCATATGTTTCTTAGATAAACATATTCTTTGATAAACATGATAAAGAATTGTATTGTATTTGTTGTAGTATTTAGCCGTTTCATGCCAGAACACGATTGCAACATGTACAGAGTTATGGAACAGAGACCAGGTCAACACCAAAACTAAAAACAGACACCAGAACAAACAGTATCAGAACTCTTGCTACCATTCCAACAACAAATCTTCCGGTTACAAAACAGTTTTGCTGGGGTTATACAAAGTAACTTTGTAAATCGTCAATGAATATCTCTGTCAGTAGCTGCAAGCAATTAAGATCAGAGATGGTTGGCAAATATTAATAAATAACGACTCTGCGAAATAAGTATAAACCACTTGCCATGCTAGAGAAAGTTATTGGCAATTTTCAAAAAAATATTATGATAAATAATATTAATAATAATCGTGCATTATATAAAAGGTAATAATTCCCATTAAAAAAACAACAACAAAAAAACAACAACATTTAAATAGCCAAACCCTGACCTGACCTAACCTTACTTAACCTTACCTACCTACATACCTACCACCTCTATCCATATACCTACCTACCTACCTAAATAAATAAATAGATAAATAATCTGTTATATTAAGTACCTGTTTTTTCTCTATTTTGTTTGCCAATCATGTCCAACGGCAATACTATCATTGTAAAAGTACAACCTAAATGATTTGTAAATATTTGTAAATTTGGCTGATTTTACTTGGCCTTGGTAAGGTTTTAAGAATTTTTGTTTATCTTTACTCAATCACTTTCTTCAAAATTGATTTAATGTTTCCTTTGGTACAGAATGTATTATTAGGACATACAGTCTGATAAGAAATATGTTTTCTGAATTTGACGTGTTTTTTAAAGCCTTTTTCTAAAACGTTTATTTTCATTTTATGAAATAAGAACATAAAATAACCAGACGTCGATAACTTCTGTTCGTACGTGACCCAGCTTCGAATCGTATAAGAATGATTTTCATAGATTATCGTAGTAAGTGAGAAACTAAAAATCAACCTTCAGAGCTCAGACTTCTGAAATATATTTAATTCATCAGAAGAAACACCATTACAAAAGGGTAGGTATGTATTCAACCAAGTTTCTAAGAAATATCTTCCGAAACGAAACTTTTCATCGATGAAATTTTTGCAAATGAACATTTCATCACAACACATTGTAATCAGTCTGACACATAGAGCTGTTAACCACCCTATTGTATAACCTTATGACAACAAGGCTCAGCTTCAAGAAATACCTGGTTCGTTTGCTAGTTGTTTTGCGTTGAAAAGAATAAGTTTAAAATGTCCATACACAATAACGATGAAACGTAGATTACCTAGAGTTGTACCAAATATAATAATTAATCTTTAAACATGTTTTTGCTAAAACATAACCGGTTGTTAAATATTTCAGGTGACCGACATAATCCATCAAGAAATTATATTGCTTAAAAGTACTGTAGAAAAATCAGGTTTTTGTAAGAAACAGAGTTTCATATATATAAATGAAAAATAGGAGCATAAGGTGTATGTGCTGGTAGAACTGCATTCATTTGCATTAAAACCTCAATGGTAATCATGTAGAATTTTTGTCTTGTAAATTTAAACAGTTCGAAGCAAATGTGCAATAACTTGATAAAAGGAAAACACAATAAGTGTTTATTTCTCTTATTCCACTGTTAAATTTAATTTTCAGTACTCAGCAGGGCTGTCCTTTTCAGAATTTAACGAATATTGTATTTATTTCATATTTCTTAGAAATTATCTGAACAAAATGCACGAGAGAAACATAAGATAACTTTCAATTCAATCACCTTTATTTAATCAATACAACAGGGAAGACAGCTGTAAAAATAACTAATTTAGTGACACACAAGCGATACTTTTCTCGCCTCCCGACGAATATTGCAAATATAGCATACCAGCCACTCTATGAAAAGTTTGTGATAAATGTATTTAATTGTTTATGTAAAATCAAACTTACTGGCACTTGCTTTTAAGAGTTTTAAGTAATGTTTTTATCAGACAAGTTTAATAAGTTCTCGTTTTCTTTTAAAAATTCTTCACTATGTGCATTCTTACGACTCTCCATGTCAACACAATCACACTTTCATTTTCAAATAATTTTAAAAAGTAAATTAATTGTCAAAACTATAACTAGTGATGCTCGAATATTTAACATTAACTACAGTTGTTAGCAAAAATGAAAATACATTTCGATTATATTGACTTTCAATTCAACATACCCATGCCAGCAACGGCCAAACTCAATTTTCCTTTGTGGCTGAGACATCAGAACTGGATCCACCGTTTATCCATGCGTGATTGTAAAAAGCGACTAAATGGGTTCGAAATAACGGCGTTATGCATCTATTAGCTCCATCAGGTGAGGTGGTGTTAGCCTACCTGGTTATGGTTAAAGTTTGTTATACCCGAGGTAAGCCAAAATTATCCTGTTTCGGTGCCATTTGATCTAAATTGTGTTGGTGCGCTGTAAAATAAAACGGAAATCAAGTTCACAATATAAACAATGATATCGTTATTTAAATAACTTTTAGTCAATATTCATGGAATGACTGATCTGGTACATTTAACCGGCATTGTCTCTAAAGCAGATTTGTTAATATCAGAGCTGTAACTAGCAGCGATTATATGCATTTTAATGAAGATTAAGTAAACAACAAAAATGTTATTATGCAATTTTAATTTTCGGTGGTGTGAAGAAAATATTTAACAGCTATTTGTTATCAGATTATTTCTGTAAATATTTGCGTGTGGCATAAAATAATGCAATAAAATAATGTAAATTAAAACTATTTTGCATTAATTTTAATAATTTACAGTTTTTCACGGTTGTCATGAAAATTAAACAAGATTTGACATATGTCCTGAGTTGATATAATAATTAGATCAAACAAAATATTTTCTTATTTGATTTATAAGCCTTTGACAAATTATGATCTCTTATACGATCTGTTAGAGCTCACGCTTTGCTATGGTCACCTAGTCAACACGAAGACAACATTAAATATTTTTAGCGAAAATGGTCGTTTCATTAGCTTTACCTCAATCTTTTACTTTTTCTTAATTTCGGAATAATTATCATTAAGCACGTTTCCCTTCCTTATTAATGATCTGAGTAGTTTTAATGCCAATATCTTCTCTTTATGGTGTTTCTGTGATATCGTCTTTAATAAACAAACTATGCACATTGTCATTATTTATTTATAATTGCTGAAGGTAAAGTGATTTGACTTTCTTGGTGCGCTGATTTGACTTTCCCTGCCGCTGCACCTTTGATAACTGATCTTACAAATATTAGTTTTTTTACAAATGTAAAAGTCGTGGCTGGTTAGAATTACAAAGCATTAAAGATGTAAAATGTTCATCTTTGAGTAAACTATTTTAATCGGAGAAATTTATTAAAACCTATGAAATTCCTACTGAATATGTCTAATTAAAATAAAAAACATGAATAATAAACTATATTTAAGGTCACGTTATCTAATACAGGACAAATTAAGTTGGTCTTTTCTAAAAAAAAAAAATGCCAGTTTTTTTAACGACACTATATATTCATATTGTGACGACCTATGTGTGTAGAGTTTTAAACATGACATATTAACTTTGTGTGAAGTCAAAACATGTTTATTTTATATTTACAAAGAGACTGTAGCAATTATCAATATTTTCTGATATCAAATTTGAGCATAGTTTATGTTTAAAAAATAATAAATGCCCACCAAAGACTCAAATTCAGTGTATCTTACTCTTTTCATACCACAGTGTTTTATCTACATGGACCTTTTTTCCAAGAGAGGATGATGCAAAGTAATATGACAGCTGATATTGTAAATCGGTTGTCTTTTAAGGACTAGAAGATATTTGATCTATTCTATATAACTAATTTGATTTATGTAAAAATATTAAGTTAAAAAGTGATTATACATTTAAATTATGATCGATTGAGTTTTTTGTTTTATTATGTTAAGTAAACGTTAAAATTCTTCTGAAATAGTAAAGAATAATAAGAAATAAAATTGTATTTGTTAAGAATTACAAGTGATATACAATAAGATATTCAATGACCAAGCTGGCTTTGTACCACTTCATTTATGCAAACTCTAGGATGTTATTAATTGTTCAATTTTCATACATAAAACAACACAAAAATACAAATAGTTAATTTATAAAAATCAATGGTCAAATGTGTAGTAAAACAATTGGGTTACACACAACTCCTTGAAATAAATACTGATTACAGAGTCTGCTGCTTGAAAATCATGCTAATAATAAAGTTTACCTCAATTAACACTGTACTGGCATGCGAGCAGTTCCCGTACAGAAGCAGTACCCGTATTTTTCATTTAAACGCTTGATTTTTACATGCATTCTTCAAAAATTCATTTCAAATCAAGCAGATACATAAACGAGACAAAATCTAAGTGTCAGTTTGGCAGTACGTATAAAAAGTCTCATTTTAAATCACTTTCACCTGTGCGTTGTCAAAACGTGACCTTGTTTTATCTGGGGGATTCCGTCTTTGCGCGCATGCGCAAACATACTTACACGTGAGGCATGTTAAAGGGTTTTCCACTAATACCACCTGTTTACAGATAAGAAGGCAATGTGATGAAAACTTGTTTAATTATCAGAATTTTGACCAATATTACTATATAAAATAATTTTATGGCTTTGATGCGTAAAATATCATGCATACAAGCATGCCATCGCATGTGAATGCGTTGGGGGTAACTGTACTGGGTAATAGATATACGCGTTTTGTCTACTTTCTATTTCCTGAATTACATCTATTTATCTCTTAGAAAATGGTCTGTTCAACAATTATAAATGAAAAATAGGTCCGATATAATAAAATTGTATAATTATAATGGGTTAAATTTTATGTACGGGAACTACTTCTCTTCATACAAAATAATGGATAATTTCGGTACCCCATATGAGGCCTCATAACTAAGGGTTATTCTATGTTTAGAACATGATGGAATTTCCATGATTTGTGTGACGAGCCGAATATTGATGTGTAACATTCAAATTTTAGTGAGTGAGCGTAATAAAAAATAATGTTTAAGTAACTACGATTTTTGTACGGGAACTGCTCGCATGCCAGTAGATATAAATTGATAACCAAGATATTTTTTATCCATTTCATTTCAATATTATATGTCCTTTTACTTGATATTAGACCTTTTTAAACAACAATACTTATGTAAGCAACACGTTTGCTTTATATTATCTAGGCAATTCCTAGTACAACCGTTCTACATTGAACTAACTTAACCCGTCAAAGCAAAAACAATACAAAATATTTTCATACACAAAAGCAAGCCAGTAATATATAATAAAATGAACTTCTCAAATAAACATATCCTGGTATATCCTAAAATCATTACGTAAATGTGCACCTGCAAGAAGGGGGATCAGATATCTTTGGCGAAAAAGGAAAGAATAAATAACGACTTTTTGCAAACTTTGCTTACCGCAAAGACAACATTTGTCAAAGACAACATTTAGAGAAATTTATTGGCAATTAACGAATTCAGACAATATAAATCAGGAAGTGTGATTTAAATGCGTATGGTGACAATATTAATGTATTGATAATGTTGAATGTTGTGTTTTTGTATTATCTAACCGTTTGCACTGGTGGTTGCTCTGGGAGATCATTAACTTGACTAAAAAAGATATGTTTAGAACGTTACTATTCAATAAATCAAAGTTACATCATTCCAAACAACTTGGTATTTTACTTTTAAACCAAAATTACAAAACTTTTTAATTCTAGGCTAATTCTTTGAATATTTCAATGTATATTTCATAAAATAGATTTTTGGGACTTACTGAGAACAATAAATAAATACTTAAATAATGAATAAATGATACTTTAAAGTTAGAACTACTTTTGCTGTTGCTGTCTTACAAAGAAAACAACAGAGCTGTCTTACAAAGAGAGCCACAGAGATGCAAGTACATCTGTTTTCAATCATTACAAATGCGATTTTTAAAATATCTTTAACATGATATCTATGAAATTGTAATGTTGCCATTATCTTAAAAAGTGACTTTAAAATGATACGTTTTGATTTGATATTATGATTTTTTATTTTTACTATTTAGTGTGATTAAATATAGATATTCTGGACGCATGCTTCTTGAGGATACAGTTTCTTAACATTTATTTATATGTAACTATAGAATAGAATCATTTCAAAACTATGAAACATGTATCAACATGAAACTTGTTATACTAAATAATTACGGCATGGCACAGTTGCAGGACAAGGTCCATCATTGTTAAAGCAATATTTTAGGAATGGTACCCTTTTAACTAAGATTTTTTTCACTGAAATTAGTAATTGATAGAATATTTTAAAGCTGTCAAATATATCTCATTTAAAGCATAAAAAGGGACAACAGACAAAGCCAGTTATGCGCATTTTAGAGTTACACCCCATTGATCAAAACGAAAATAATGTAGCGTTCTCATTGTTGGCATAGTTGTTACAGCGTGCAAATGCAACTGTCGTAAATAAATAATCACCATTTATATATTTATGTCCCGTTATTATATGAAAGATATTTGAACGTCTATGTTAAAGAATTATATTCTCCAACATACACAACGTTATTCTAACATTTTAAGCCTATTATAGCATTCGGCATGATATGGCCAGTTATGTGTTGACGTAAAAATCCAAACAAACAACGTTATTAACTTATTAAAAAGATGACTAAGAGTAAAACATAAATTATTATGATCATTTTCGGGCTATTGTGATCTTTGGATCATCTTCGTATGCAAAATCTTCATGTAAGTGATTACTAAGAAAGTATTAAAGATAATATTGTAAGTCTTGACATGAAAAGTCAGAGCAATAACAATGACCAACTTCAGACTAGCGCATATTATCCATTACTTTTAAAAGGGACTCCACTGTGATTTTTTGCACAACGGATCTGGAGATAATTGTTCAAGATTAATTTACACATTGATGTCCGTCTAGGTGCAAACTTTCAGATCACTCTCTCACTCCGTTTTCCAGATTTATTATTCATTTATTGCTAATATGAACAACATATAGCAGGATTTATTCAACTGATCATATAATATAATATTTAACAAAAACATTTTAAGCGAAAGATATTAAGATGTCATCCCGCTCGTTTTCGGGTTATCTACAATTGTTTTTTGAAAATGCGGTTTATTTCAGGGGCAGATATTTCATTTTTCAAGATTATTGTAGATATTGATTTCGGTCTAGACCAATAACTTGTGTTCAAACTTACTGATCATTCATCCACTCCGTTTTTTTTATTTAGATTGTATTATCAGTGTGAACAATGGTACAAGATATAAGAGTGTTACAACGTTTTACACTCAGATCAGGCTAAAATAGCACAGAAAATACTATTTCAATTCATTCTGAGTATATTCCATAAACATAACTTGCATATTTTTGTTTTTGTTTAAGGTGTTCCAGTTAATCTATGCAAGAAGTTCAAATTTTATGTTTTAGGCTCTTGAACCTCAGAAGAGCTCCTTTAGGTTAAAGTTTTACACAAAATCCTAACGTGACTTATTTCTGGAGAGATCTCATTAAGGAGAAATACATAACGAAAGAACCATGCTTTACAAATGTTCTGATATGCTCCCCATGGTCTATACTGCGAACCATTCCTTTGTTGTATATAATCTCCCAGTCAAATGAATTTCTGCATCTGTATAAACAGCAATATCCTCTCAATAAATGTGAAGATTTAAGGATATAAATTATTCCATTCTTACAGAAACATAAAGATTTTACTATTTGTTTACGAACACTGTTATTTTATGATATTCCAGGTATTTATCAGCAAATAGAAATGTCTAAAGAATTATATTGCTGAAGCAGAAATAATCATACATAAATGATGGCAAAAACAGAAGAAATTTTGAAAAATATCATTTCTTCCCTGTCATAAACGACCAGAAGCCTGTTCAACTAATAGTTAAATCAGGCGTGCATTTAGTGTAAGATGATTGTGCATGACCGTTTATTTTCTTCTACGCAATTGTAAGTTCGTACAGTTAAATAAAACGATATTGTAATTTGATAAAAAGGACCAAGGTTTATTTTCTTTAGAATAATTTTCAATATGTATTCAATTATAATAGTTACTTTAATATGAAACATTTGTCTACCGATAACAATTTTTGTGAAGTAATCAGATTCTAATGTATTCATTCATTCATTCATTCATTCATTCATTCATTCATTCATTCATTCATTCGAATAATGCTTATAAAGTAAGTGCTGAGAAACAAAAATGTGTAGAAGAATAAGAAGCATGTGAGTACATTAATGTATTCAAAGCAATAGTCATAGCAACAAATACAATCACGTGCAGGGTAACAATTTTTAATAATTGATTATCGTTTAATAAATGATTGTAAACTAGGTCAGAAATAAATGCATAATGTAAACATATAAATGATGTTATGACACTCGGCACCAAAAGGACACACAAGTTTACGCAGAAAATATTTATATTATTATGGCAAATGCTATTACGAATGTTTTAATTTTACAGATTTTCATTATAAACACTTTTTTTTTATAAAATTTGAGGTAGATAAAACAGGAACATTGATAATTATTAAACACATCAAGTTTTTCCAACTTTAACGGTATAGATAGAAAAATAAAAATACCACGAAAAATTGGTATGTAAATTTATTTAATCAGAGATAAATTCCGTAACGTTAAGGTCAATTAACCAATCATGTACGGTGTACAGATCACGTTCTCCTCCATGTACCGAAAACAGGTCACGTGCTCCTCCATAATTTAAAAATTAATCGCGTACCAGACCCTAGGGACCCCAGCCCGCAGGGAATTAAACTAAGAATAATCATTTTGTAACACTATAGATCTTCTAAGCATCTTTATTTATTTTTGTCGGACAAACATACACGTATATGTATCGTTCATATAGTTTCATTCGACTTTAAGATCGTTCACTTTATACGTGTGTAAATTAACATTCAGTACTGTCAACATATCTCACTGAAACTTTTTCATTGGCGAAAGCTGATTATTTTCATTTAGCGCTGTGTTATTGGACACAAGTAAATATATTTGAGTCAGTGTTCTGTCAAAGACAAGCACCATTGTTTAATTAAATTTGCACTCTTCTTTTTTATGGGAATATATTCTTACTGTACAGATTGCCACGATCTTGGGTTAAATAGCAGCGGTATTGATCGTGGTTATATTGTTAAGAGATTTATTATGTATACTTGGTTTTAATTAAGTTTGGCTTTCCAACATATTGGTGATCTAAAGAAAATGTTTTTACAAAAATGGTTTGGTAGATTAAATTTCTCCAGCAGAGCATCTTTTACAGGTATACTTTAAACCACACATTTCAATCAAATCTTAATATTATAAATGTAAGAAAATTTAATTTATGTTTATCTCGCCAGCTTAATTGAATAGTTTAATTGTTTGTTAAATCTGATAGACTTACTTAAAATATTGAACTACTTATTTCGTTAACAAAAACAGCAACGAAAACAAAACACATTTTAAGAAAACGGTCCAAAGCCGACATAGTCCCGACTCGTGCGAGTTTAGCAATGATTTGGCACGGTAGCAGCCGTTGAATGCCGGAAAAGTACGGTAGATCCACAATATGGCAGCGGTGCAAGCCTATGGACACTGACGGAAGCCGTATTAGCCATGATTTAATATCTAAAATGTTACCTGAGTTCTGTACTCTGTGAAAAAGACAGTTCTGTTATGATTGCCCCAGTAATTTTCTTGCTATTTATATGTTCCGTGTAACGCCTGGGCTTTTCCGTCCTGCCTCCGTTGCTCGCCGTAAAGTCGTCAGATAACACCGAGGCTCTGTTGCCGACGTCCGAGGATGAACCGTGGCTTACCGGGACACACCATAGTGTCAACGTAGTGTCGTCGCAAACCGTAAAATTCCCTAGTGAAGCAGTTTTACAATTTACTGTTGTTTCGCACAAAACCGAGTCTGGTCAATAGCATTGCCGGAAAGATACCAAATGCAACGGATTTTCTTCACGAATCTTCCCGGTTTATCTGGGTCCATCGGCTACAAATTATCGGAAGTCACCGGGGCATACCCCGGGACAGTGATAACTAAGCTTAACGATTTACAGTCTGTTATTCACATTTATGTAAAAGGACTATTACGAAAATCTAGAATTTATAGTGTTGCTATACTACATTCAAATTTGCATACATTAATTATTTAAATAATGCACATCTATAAGTTAGCTAATCACGAACTATACTGTAATATTTTATCAACATAACAAGAAAAATAGATTTGAATATTTTTGGAAAAAATCTGATATATATAACCCATAAATTAAGTTCAATGCAAAATGCATTCTTAAAAAAACATGATAAAGAATTATATTTTATTTGCTGTAGTATCTAGCCGTTTCTTCCCAGCAAACGATTAAAACAGGTACAGAATTATGGAACACTGGCCAGGTCAACAGATAAACTAAGAACAAAAACTTACCGAACTTACAGACACCGAACGAACAGTATGAGAATTTCTACTCATAATACCATATCAACAACAAACCTCAGATTACAAAACATGTTTAGCATTTTGGTGGATTATACGAAGTAACTTTGTTAATCGTCAATAAATATCTTCTTCTGTAGCTGCAAACAATTAAGATCATAGATGTTTGGCAAATATTAATAAATTAAGACTCTGTGAAATCAGTGTAAACCACCTGCCATGCCAGAGAAAGTTATTGGCAATTTTTAAACAAATATTATGAATAGTAACATTAATAATAATCGTGTATTGTATAAGTAATAGAAAGAGCACCGAAACACGAGGCTATCTGATTTGTACGAGGGGGCGTAGACCCCGAGTATTAATCAGATTGCCGAGTGTTTTGGTGTTCTTTCTCTTTTGTATCATAGTCAAACATAAAAGCACGTTCCCTGTTGTCACAATATGAAACCCCGGCAAAAATGAACCAATGAACGAACATCTGAATATGACATTTCTGTCGCTTTCCCTTTCTCTGCCGTCACAATATGTAAACCCCAGCAAAAAAGAGCCAATCAATGGGCATACTCTGGAGTGCGGGTAACTAATACCCGCACTCCAGTTAACGCACTGTGCATGTATATGTATACGATTTAACCCTGACACATTTTCAACAGAAAGGTCTTCAAACTATGATACAAACGTTAGTTATTCTACATATTCAAAAAAGCATTCAGATAATTTTCTTTAATGTTACTGGGTTGCTTAGTTACCATCTGCTTGTCTCCTTAATACACATAGGTTTGTTAATATCATATAAATGCAGTTTCTATTTTTGCATATTTTGTTTGTTTGAATTTTACGGCACGTCAACACATAAATGGCCATATCGTGCCGAATGCTATAATAAGCTTAAAATATTATGTAAAACTTTGTATATGATAATAAAAAAGAGCCAATTAGATCCATGAATACAAGTTTATCTCTTTCAAATAATCGATGATGTTTTTTGATGGAATTGTATTAAAGAGTTCTTTGAGTGAATTTACATTATAAAATCTATTACGGGCCTGTGAAAAATCATGACATTCCAGAAGAAAATGCTTGACAGTAAAATTTTCATTGCAAGCTACACAGAAAGGGCATATAAACTTAGGTTGTTATAGAATAACAAAACATGTAGTGTCTTGTAAAGTACCTGGTTCTTCTCTATTTTGTTTGCCGAACATGTCCAACGGCATTACCGTCTTTGAAAAAAAACTCTGATAAGTACAACCTATATGATTTATATATCTAGATTTAGCCTGTTTGCTATGCTTTAATGTCCAAAGTAATATTTGCTATATTGAAATCCTGGTTTATTTGCGCTTGTCAGTTCTTATTATTGCTTTTGTAATGTTAGTTTTATGTTGTCTTTAGTCAATACAATTTTGATGCGTAATTCTATGGAAATGTTTCAGAAAGAACTAAATATAGTTTCCAATGAAAAGAAATCAGTACACATTTATTGAGCATTCCGTAGTATACAAGTCTCACAGCATCTGGTCATCTTATTTTTAGTTTGTATTAATATAATGAAAGCTACAAGTAAAGCATTTACGTTTCTAAAATTGTATTTAAACAATTTGTCTGAGGAGTGATATTATGATGATTGATTTTAAGCAAGCAGGACCGAAATATATTATCAACATAATGTTTTATTTTTAAGTTTTCAAAATCGTAACGCAGATTTACATCATTATACGCTCGCTTATCTCTTTATTGAGATAAATTGAAAAGTAATCGAGGGGTTGCTTGTTCGATCTTCGGGCGAGATGTTATTTAGCTCAGACAATGAGACTTATGGTCATTTGTCTCACACCGCTGGCTAAGAAGCCATGTGCCTTGCGGGGAAAATGGTTACTGGGAAGTTATCTGGGAAAGCTGGTAAAATTGATATATCGCCGTGATATAACCAAAAACAAAACAAAAAAGAACAAAAAATCGTCGTGAAATCCAGAAAAAATATCATAAATATTATATATTATAATGTAAATAAATGCTTTATAATAACAGTTGCACAACAATATGAAGACATTTTAGTTTAAAGCATAACACTTTTTAAGTTGAAAAAAAAACAACATTTTCATTTTTTTACATTTTCGATTTGAAATCCTTTAACCTTTTACCCCATAAGCATATTGCGAAAAATGGCCGTTTTCATTGAAAAGCCTGTAACAAGTTCAAACTGCTATGAAACTATGAAAAATGCTTCAATACTGATGAAACTTGGCAAAAATGTTAAAATATGAAAAACAAGATCAACAAGGAAAGGCGGCGTTCAATGAACGCAACCCCCATATGACCCAGCAACAAGAACCAATGGCAAGGAGCCCAGGCGGACCCCAAACATAAAAAGGACAGGGCAATGACACGTTAATCAATAAATGATAAATAATTTGTAACTGATTAGGAATTCAAAGAAAATAATAATAGGCCCACAGAGGGGAAGGGGACAGGAGACCGGGGGAAGGGGGGGGGGTTAATCAAAGAAATAAAAACTAGAGGCAATGGGGAAGATACTTACCGTAGACGAGAAAACAACAAGGGACACAAGCAAAAGTGTCACCAAAACAGTATGAAACAACATAGACATACATCTGAGGAACACAGTGGGGCGCCGCCTTGGAACGGTCAGCAGCATAATAATGACTGCTGGGGAGTTTAAACCGGTTAATGGTGCACCAAACCTCGCTCTTAGCCCCACCATGTTCCTATAAACGAGACAGTGTAAATAAAATGAATCCCGCCAAGTGAAATTCTAACAGTTGTCATGGTTACAAAAGGTTAAATAAGTAAAACACTAAAATGATCATGTAGAAACATATAAAAGTAAACCCAATGACCATAACAAAAGTACTCAATGTCCTAAAGGAAGACAGAGCAACAAGAAAATCACCTACAAGGGCCCGACGAAGCAAGGCAGAAGACGAACATTAAGACAATTCAGTCCCAAAGGGCTTTACGAACTATCCATCATAGAGTCTCCCACTTGGTCCGTCAGATGCAATCAAAAGAGGAAAGCGTAGTGTCCAACTGTAAAAGGGTTGAACACTAAACATGCAGTATGTCTTAAAATAGTAGGGTCATAACCTCTTTTAATAAAACGTTTAATAATTTTAGTAAAAACAGCAGAAAAATTACCATGACCCAAAATCTTACGAAGTTTGTAAACCACATCGCCATAAAATCCAGGCTGGCTAATCCCTTGTCGCAGAAGAGTTTTTTAAATCACTATTGAATTTAGAAATTAAATCAAAGTTACGATTGTAAAATTTAGTAAAATATTTCCGTAATTTATGATAGCGGTAGCCCTGTTTTAGAAGCTTGCTGGTAATAAAAATATTCCGCTCGTTGAAATCCTTTACGTTGTTACAAGCTCTAGCGAATCTAATTAACTGAGAAACATAAACCCCGTAGGATGTTGCATGGGGTACGTCTCCATCCAAATGTGGATAATTAACTATACAAAAGTCAAAGTCATCTCTTTTATCATAAATTTTCGTGTGAATAGAATTATTGTTGATAGTAATATGAAGATCCAAAAATGATGTACTAAAATTTCAAGAGTTCGTTTTATTAAGCTCTAGTTCATGCGGATAAATGTCAGACACCATTTGATCAAAATAAGGATTATCTAAATTAAAAATATCATCAAGGTATCTGGAAGTATTATTAAATGCGACTATAACATCTTGTTGTTTCTCTTCCGAGAGACTCAACATAAAGTCTCTTTCATAGCAGTACAAAAACAAATCGGCAACCAGGGGTGCACAATTAGTACCCATAGGAATTCCTATGATCTGTTTAAATAGGGTATTACCAAACCTGACATAAATGTTGTCTAAAAGAAAAGAGAGTGCTCTACAAACTTCGTCACAGGTCCACATGGTATAATGTTTAACAATACCGTTAGTAAAAAAAGCTTTGTTCGAATTACATGCTAGAAAGGTAACTTTTTCCGTGCAAAAGTTTTCTGAATTAGGGAAATGAGTTTATCATTGATTAATTTATGTGGCAAAGTTGTATAAAGTGTAGAAAAATCGTATGTACTGACAGTTGAAGCTTGAAAGTTATTAATTTTGAATTTATCCAAGATTTCACCAGAATTTTTAATTGACCAAAAGAGATGTTTGCCTGTGTTTTCATAGACTTTATCACAATATCTAATTACATGTGTTTTAATGGCAGTCAAACAAGACGTCAATAGCCTCTCTAACATCATGCTAAATCGTAAATTTCCTGTTACCTTGGCAACGGGTGACGTCTCAAACTTGCCAAATATCCCTATTTTGCATTGTTTTTTTTCCATCAAAACTGATTTCAAAGTGCTGCAACTTCTCAATGAATTGAGATAGAGTAAAAGACTTTTCAGCGTCGGTTACTAGTTACCCTAAGATCGACCTGAGGCCAATTTTAGCCTGTCACATGTCCAAAATTTTCCTGGCGATGAGGGGAACTGCCGCCCTCCTTCAAACCCCCCAAACAGAAGGGGGTACATTCACCTTCTGGCAACCCCCTGATGTAACATTTGGATGGGTACGGCGCCGAAAAAGTGGTCACTTTTTTAACAACATTTCTCAAACGAAAAACAGTGTTTGGGGCCTAAATAGGGCATTTTATTTACTGTTTGAGGCCTCACAAGGGGGGGGGGGTCGTCAAAACACGCTTATATGAGGGAAAAGGTTAAGGTTGTTTTCGAGGTGTCTCATCATTGTCTTTTCAAAGAAAGAATTCGAAATAACAGACTGTCAATAGCAGGATTTTCTTTGATTCTTACTAGACATATCATTGATACGTGACTCAATTTGCATCTGGCATGACACATATTACAGTATTAGCACTGAATTTCCAGATCAATTGGCTGAAATCTTTCGCTTATATAAAGTCTGTAGTGTTAAAGGAACTCAAATGAGGTCAAAAAAGCCTAAAACATAAAATTTGAATTTTCTACATAGATCAGCTGTAGATTTTTCAGCCATGTTTCTAGAAAATATTGAATTCAAGCACACACATTCACTACTATTTTTTTTATCTAAATGGAATAAAAAAAGTGTGCAGTTCATTTTGTAAAAGTTCATTTTTGAATTATTGCTTTTTTACCACCAGGGCATAATGATCTTTCAGAGTATCTTTAAAGCATACAATAACTATTATACTAGCTATCCACAACGGCTTGGAGTCAAATAAAACGTGTTGATCAGTACATGCCAGAAAATGATGAAAACAAAACCAGTTGTCTCTTGAGCATACAACATGTGTTGGCACTTAAGAATTTGTTTTATTATATCTGTGGTGTTTTATATTCCCTCAAGTGTTTTATTTTCTCTCACATACTGGAAATCTGCATCTGTATAAACCTTTAAATGGTCGTTTCTAATGGTAAACAATTACACGTAACAGTTGTTAACATACACTGTCATATATTTAGTTTAAACAATGGTGATAGCTTTATAATTTTATACCGAATCTCAAATGAAATCGTCATATCTCATATAGAATCAATCATTTTGTTATAAAAAGAGCAGCTCGTGAAGTGCCAGTTGCATGAACAACGTATGAGAGAAATGAAATAAAACATTGACATCGTTCGTTATAGTGACCAAATATCAAATACATCTACATGATAAGAATGCATATAAAACCCCGATGCATTAGACCTATAAGACTTCTGATCACAATTGTACAAACAATAAACTGTGAACAATACCTAACAGTGCAAAACAGGAACATTTGAATGAGATTAAGGTTATATACTGATAGAAGAGAAAGTGTCATTATTATTATATTGTGCTCGTTATTATTAATATTTCATGACTGAAGCAATGAGTATGCGTATTGCTTAGATTTTAAACATATTTCAGAAATAGTATTCTCAAAACAACTTTAACAAGTATATGTTCTCTTACGCTTCTTATTTCAATATATCACATTTTTTTATTATAATCTTGTTTTGTTCGCCAAGTTGAAACGATTATATAACAAACAACCTTTTATATACCTAAAATATTATAACGTTATCATAATACTGTAAAATTGCTATCATTTCTGAAGTTTTAAAAGAATGAAAATAATACAGCAGCCTGTATATTATTAGTTATAAAGATCGTTGACAGGTTATATGGCCCTATATAAACGGCTATTTGTAAATATAACCCGAGCCGTCAGGCGAGGGTTATATTGCAAACAGCCGTTTATATACGGCCATATAACCTGTTAACGATCTTTATAACGAATTTATAATACAGCAAGCATCATTTTTAGAGAAAAAAGTAAGATTTCTTCATGAATCGACAGCAGCCGTGTATATAGAACTATATAAACGTCACAATTATCCAATGAAAAGCGACGTTACAAACGTGCAGTATTATAAAAAAAAACTATATAAACGTCACGATTATCCAATGAAATATGATAAACAAGATCAACAAGGAAAGGCGGCGTTCAGTGAAAGCAACCCCAAAAAGTGACGTTTCAAAAGTGCAGTATTATAAACAATAATTATAATAAATTAATGTCAAGAGTGTCCCATTGAAAACTACGCAACAAACAGGCGGTATTATGTTACGTCATACAATGTAGTACTATAATATGGGGACGAGGCAGAGACATGCTTACAATTGCATTTGAAAACTGCATGCCTCCAGATGAGTGAAAATATTTAAAAAAATTAAACTTCAGAAATATGGATAAAATTTTATGAAAGGTAAAAGATTCAAGATTCAAGTTATAATTTACATGTTATGTGCGATGAATAACTGATTCTGCAGTA
Organism: Ruditapes philippinarum; assembly: GCF_026571515.1. Taxonomy (NCBI): domain Eukaryota; kingdom Metazoa; phylum Mollusca; class Bivalvia; order Venerida; family Veneridae; genus Ruditapes; species Ruditapes philippinarum. The sequence goes on along the minus strand of NW_026860610.1, from coordinate 24,510 downwards.
TTTATCACTGTATTTTTATCGTATCTTACGCAGTAAGGGCTATTTTTTGCATATTTTGACCTCCTTTTTAGTGGTAATTTGCGTAGATTGCAAGTGCCGATTGGAATGTGTAAATTATATACATTGTTCACCTTACAATACATGTATTTTTTTTCAAACTGTTCATGTAAATCAGCATGAATCTAAAGGCCTCCTTCTGTAACCGATACTTGTTTGTAATTGTATTTACCATCGCCAATAACTGATGCAAAACTCCATAACCTTGTTCTGTATCATTCATTTCCCTTTTATCTCCAGCATTAGATAATGGAAAATTCTAGACAATATTAATGAGACCATTAACATTTTTTTCAATCATTTGTGTCTTTTGTTACATTTTTTTGCATAATTTAAAGTAAATATTCCCATTTTGTATTAGGTTATCTTTTTTCCAAGATCTGAAAATAAAGTTTTATTTATCTAAATGTCATTGTTGTTGAAATAACTTTCAAGATAAGATTTTGCCATATCTTAATACCTTTCAACAAACCTTATCATAATTTAGAGGTTTAAGAGGATGTGTTGAGGCGTATAAATATATTTAAAATAAGGATTTTGTCATTTCATTTCATTTCTTAATACTGGAAAGTGATGCTTATCAGGAATAATAAGTAGTGTTGCTTTACACTCAATGAGCTTTACGAATTTCATTTACTGCAGTGAAGGCTCGTATTATATATATGTTTGCGTTTCAACACAACAAAGCCGTCAGACTTTCTTTATTTTTGTCGATTAAACAAACACAAAGACATAATCATGTTTACTTATCATCATGAGATAAGATACCGTCTGCTGTCTATCAGCTGCTGTCAGAGAGAAAAGTTCAGCTCGGTGCATAAAAATAAAAAAAGTATTTATCACTGGCAACAAAATATACATGTATAACCATACGAATTACAAATCACATCTGTGTCATTGACTTACGTATCTATTAAAATACGCATCTTACAAAAAATTTTTTTTTTCAATGATTGCGGTCATAAACTCATTGTAATAAAACTGAGCTGAATAATGCAGAAGAGTTTGCAGACGAGATGAACTATTGCTTGATATTAAACGGACCTACTTTGTGACATTCTGCTTTAAATGAAACAGGTTTCCAGAAGAAATTTGTTTCTATAACATCTTGTAAATTTAAATAGAGAAATAAATCAAATTACTCGAGGTTATTTCCGAATAAAGATTCCAATTAGATGAGATTTGTGTTAAATTAATGTTGTTAAAAAATCAAACTCTTTCAATTCCAATTTTATTTTCTTGCATAACTTAATCTAACTAAATGCCACTTAATTCCTTATATTGCAACGGATTCTATTTTTTGTCTTTATCGTGTCTATGTTACAGTGAAAGCGTGTCAGGGATGTCACGTATCCCTAAAAGATAAAAGGGATTTTGCGTAATCTTTGTTTGAATTGGGAATTCCATGACCGCAGGAAATCTCTGAAACTTAATTGCAATATTACATGAATGCCTTGATTAAATATTAGATGTTGCTTCCAGTGATATTTATGATGTTACTGTTACTGACTACTTGATAAATTTATAACTGATCTGAAACTTTTATGTACAATATTTTTTTATCAAAGAAACAACCTTTTTCTACTGATTTTATATTTTGAGTTTTCGACAAAGTTCTGCATGCATTTTCTTTTTCGGAACACATCAGAGCTTTATTGTAGTTAAGTTTTTCGACAAATATGCTCCAAATCAAGCAGTTGATACACTGTAACAACACTTTATTATTTATTATATACCTATACATTTTCTCCCTAAAATACACGCAAATATTGAAGCGCAAATACGCTTCAACGGATAGAAATTTCCGTATTATGTTAGTGACAAATACGGTACCATATATGGAAGTGCCGGACTATTTTTGACGTTGGTTCCGATCTTAGCTTTGTATAACGTTGCATTTGGAAACGGGAACCAAAATTATTAAAGGCGTGGCCAGTTTGTAAGAATTACGTATTCATCCGTCAGTCATGAATTTATTTCTTGACAACTACATTTCATTTTCTGAATAAAACGAAAAGGTATATAATAAAAGGAAAATTATGTTGTAGTAGCTTTCTGAGACTATGTATTTTTCTACTCGCATCGTTGGAAAATTGATATCTCGCTCGACCTTCGGTCTCGCAAGATATCAATTTTCCACCGCTGCTCGTAGCAAAATACAAAGCCTCAGAAAGCTACTACAACATAATATTCCGTATATACCCTAAAATACACGCAAATCTTAAAGCGCAAATACGCTTCAACAGATAGAAAATTCCGTATTATTGTTAGTGACAAATACGGTACCATATATGGAAGTGTCGGACTATTTTTGACGTTGGTTCTGATCTAAGCTTTGTATGACGTTGCATTTGGAAACGGGAAACAAAATTATTAAAGGCGTGGCCGGTTTTCCAAGATTTACTTATTCATCCGTCAGTACTAAAAGAAAATCATCATGCATATTTATTCTTTTTTTTTTTTTTTGGTTAAAGATCTTTATCATTTTTCGGCTGCACAACACTATTATGACAGCTGATACTGTACAAGTAAATTGGTTGTCTTTAAAGGACTAAGAAATCTTTGATATAATTGATATATAACTAATATAATCTATGTAAAAGTATTTAGTTTAAAAAATTATACATATAAATTATGGTCGATTGAGGTTGTTACTTCAATATATTAACTTAAGGTTGAAATAGTAAAGAATAAAAAAGAGTAGTATTTGTGAAGAATTTACAGTGATATCAAGTATAATTTTCAATGACCAAACTGACTTTGTACCACTTTATTTATGCAAACTCTAGCTATAGAATGTTATAGGATGTTATTTATTTAAATCAACACAAAATATGTAAATAGCTAATATATAAGAATCAATCCTCAAATGTATAGTAAAACAATAGGATTACATATAACTCTTTGGAAATAAATATTGATTACAGAGTCTGCTGCGTGAAAATCATGCAAATGATAAAGTTCACCTGAATTAACATTGTAAATATAAAATGATAGCGAAGATTATCTTTATTCATTTCAATACTACATGTCCTTCTACTTGATATAAGACCTTTTAAAAAATAAATACTAACGTAAGCAAAACGATTGCTTTATATTATCTAGGCAATTCCTAGTACAACTGTTCTACATTGAACTAACTTAACCCGTCAAAGCAAAAGCGATACAATAAAAAAGCCAGTAATATTAAAAATGAACTCCTCAAATAAACATATGCTGTTATATCCTAAGATAAATACATAAATGTGCAGCTGCAAGAAGATGTAATCAGATATCTTTGGCGAATAAGAAAAGAATAAATAACGACGTTTTGCAAACTTTGCTTACCGCAGAGACTTCAAAACAACATTTAGAGAAATTTATTGGCAATTAACGAGTTCAGACAATATAAATAGGGAAGTATGATTTAGATGCTATTATTTTCAAAAAAATGCGTATGGTGACAATATTAATGTTATGATAATGCTGAATGTTGTGTTTTTTTTAGTATTATCTAACCGTTTGGACTGGTGGTTGCTCTGGGAGATCATTAACTTGACTAAATAAGGTATGTTTAGAACGTTACTATTCAATAAATCAGTGTTATATTAAACAACTTGGTATTTCACTTTTAAACCAAAATTACAAAACTTATTAATTCTAAATTTAATTTAAAAAAAAATATTTCATTGAATATTTCATAAAAAAAACATTTTTGGGACTTACTGAAAACAATAAATAAATACTGAAATAATGAATAAATAATACTTTAGATTTAGAACTACTCTTACAAAGAGATCCACAGAAAGTTTCTTAATATTTGTCTATATGTAACTATAGAATACGCCTTCAAATAGTATCATTTCAAATCTTTGAAATGTATCAACAAGAAACTTGGTATACTAAATAATTACGGCATGGCGCGGTTGCAAGACAAGGATCATCATTGTTAAAGCAATATTTAAAGAATGTTACCCTTTTAACTAATATTTCTTCACTGAAATTGGTAATTGATGAATATTTTAAATCTGTCAAATATATTAATAGTTCTCATTTAAAGCATTAAAAGTGACAAAGTCAAAAGTCAGTGAAGCATATTTATAGAGTTACGCCCCTTTTATCACAAAGAAAATAATGTAGTGTTCTCATTGTTTGCATACTTGTTACAGCGTGCAAATGCAACTGTCATAAATAAATAATCATTATTTATATATGTATGTCCCGTTATTACATGACAGATATTTGAACGTCTATATTAAAGAGTTATATTCTTTAACATATACAAGGTTATTCACTTATTAAAAAGGTGACTAAGAGTACTCAATTCTCAACACTCAATAGTGCTGGCATCATCGATCCCGAAGGCCCAGAAAAATATAACACCACTGAAGTGAAGTACGGGGCAATTTTTTACAGCTGCCACACAGCACTTGACACCTGCTGTTGTGAAGTTTAAAAATCTGGAAACAATGTGATCCCTCGGAAGCATTAATCACAACAAAATTACATTCGGTTTGAATGAGTCTGTACATGGGGGATAATACTCAATTATATAAAATAGTAAAAACTTAAAATCGTAATATCAAATGAAAACGTATCATTTTAAAGTCACTTTTTAAAATAATGGCAAAATTACATTTTTATAGATATCATGTAAGGTGACTTTAAAAATCGCATGTGTAATGATTGAAAACAGATGTACTTGCATCTCTCTGGTTCTCTTTGTAAGACAGCAACAGCAAACATAGCTCTAAAATTAAAGTATTATTTATTCATTATTAAATATTAACTTATTGTTTTAAGTAAGTTCCAAAAATATCTTTTATGAAATATACATTGAAATATTTTTTAAAGATTTAGTTTAGAATTAATAAATTTTGTAATTTTGGTTTATAGGTAAAAGTATCAAATTAAATGATGTTTATTAGGAAACAAATGTACAGATATCTTAGCAAACATTAGACAATGATTTGAGGATGTTTTCATCATACATGTAGAAATAACCTTCTAAACATACCTTATTTAGTCCAGTTATCATCTCCCAGAGCAACCACCAGTGCGGGTAATAAAAAAACACAATGTTCAGCATTACCAATACATTAATATTGTCCCCATACGCATTTTCTGAAAACAATTATAGCATCTAAATTAATTTTCCCTTTTTCTATTGTCTTAATTTGTTAAGTTCAAATAAAATTCTTTAAATGTTGTTTTGACAAGTCTTTGCGGTAAGCAAAGTTTGCAAGAAGTCGTTATTTATTCATTCCTTTTTCGCCAAAGATATCTGATCCCCCTCCTTGCAGCTGCACATTTAGGTAATGATTCTAGGATATACCAGGATATGTTTATTTGAGAATTCTTTTACATATATTACTGGCTTGCTATTGTGTATGAACATATTTCGTATAGGTTTTGCTTAGACGGCTCAAGTTAGTTCAATGTAGAACGGTTGATTTTACATACATTATATTGGTTATATATCAATTATATCAAAGATTTCTTAGTACTTTAAAGACAACCAATTTACTTGTATGATATTAGCTGTCATATTACTAGTACTTTGCATCATCCTGTCTTGGAGTAAAATTTGATGTAGATAAATCACACTGTAATATGCAAAGAATAATATACACTGAATTTGAGTCTTGAATTGGCATTTGAAATTATGTAATGCTTTGAAATTCGAACCAGCCACGACTTTTGCATTTGTAACTCCTATTTGTATGATCATTACTGTTATCAAAGTGGCAGCTGCGGGGACAGTCAGATCAGCGCAGCAAGAAAGTCAAATCACCTTACTTTCGGCAATTATTAATAAATAATGACGATGTGCATAGTTTGTTTACTAAACATGATACTGCACAGACATAATAAAGAGAAAGTAATTGATATTAAACATACCAAGATCGTGAAAAAAGGAAGGAAAACGTGCTTTGTAATAAGTATTGTGGAATTCAGAGAAAGCGAAATATTAACGTATAGCTAAAGTATAGCTAATGAAACGACCTTTGTCACTTGAAATACGTATAATGATGTTGTCTTCGTGTTGACTTGATGACCATAACAAAACTTGAGTTTTTTCCGCAAATATTTACAGAAATAATTTTATTACAAACAGTGGTTTAATGATTTCTGTTGTCCCCCACGGCAAATTATGGCTAGTTGTTGTTGACTTTATTTTGACTAAAATGCATATAATCGTTGCTAGTTACATCTATGGTACTAGCACATCTGCTTTTAAAAATGCTTGTTGATGTACAGGAGCAGTCTCCCAGTACATTGATGAGTAAATATTTATTTAACTAACGATACCGGTATTTATATCGTCAACTCGTTTCGATTGGTTTTATAGCGCTTCAACACAATTTAGGTCATATGGCGCCGAAAAAGTAAAGATAATTTTGGTTAACCTCGGGTGTTCTTTAAGCAAAACCAGGGGTCAAAATCTTCCCACCTGCTTGAGCTTAGAGATGCATAACTCCAGTAATTCGAACCCATCAAGTCGCCTCTTACGATCACCCAGGAATAAACGGTGGCTACAGTTCTGATGCCTCAATTCTTAAAGGTAACCCCTCACCACAAAGAGGAATTGAATTCTGTTGTTGCTTAAATGAATATGTTGAACTGAAAATCGGTTGTTGCTACCATTTAATTGTATTTTAGATGTCTAAAGGAAAATTCAGTTTTGCTACCATTTTCATGTAAAATATATTCGAGCATCACTAGTTATAGTTTTGAAAGTTCATTTACTTTTAAACAAAATAATTTGACAATGAAAGTGTGTGATTGTTTCAGCGAACATGGAGAGTCATACGATTGGTAACGACAGCAAAAAATCGGTATGTGTAGAATTTTTAACATAAAACGAAGATTTAAAAATTGTCCTTTAAAAACATTATTAAACACTCTCTAGAGCCTATGCATGTATGCCTTATTTGACATTAACTGAAACTGATTTATCATTTTAATATATCTATCACAAACTTTTCATAGAGTGTCTGATATTCTATATCTTCAAAAACAGGAGGCGACAAAGTACCCCTGGAATGTCGTTAAATAAGTTTCTTACAGTTGTCTTCCATTTTGTATTGATTGAATAAAGATGGTTGAATTGAAAGTTATCTTTTTTCTCGTGTGTTTTTGTTCAAATAATTTCAAAGAAAAAAAAGACATAAATAAAATCTGCGTTCAATTCTAAAAAGAACAGCCCTGCTGAATACTGATAATTAAATTCAACAGTGGAATAAGTGATATAAATGAAGTTCTATTACACTTATTGTGTTTTCCTTTAATCAAGTTACTGCACGTTTGCTTCGAACTTGTAATAGCAGAAATTTTAATTTACCATGATTACCATTGAGGTTTTGATGCAAATGAATGCGGTTCTACCAGCACATAAATCTCATGCTCACACTTTTCATTTATATACGTGTTACTCTGTTTATTACAAGACATGGACATTTATTAATTTTCTTTTTAGTATTATTGAGCATTTATAATTTCGTGGAGTATTATGTCGGTCACCTGAAATTTAACCACCGGTTATCTGTTAGCAAATACTTGTTTTCGTCATTTTATCTAGTACAACTGTAGGAAATTTTCTACGTTTCATCGCTATTATATATGGACATTTAAAATTCATTCTTTTCAACGCTATTTAGCTAAACAGGTTCTTTCTGAAGCTTTGCGATGATGTCATAAGGTGTTACAATGAGATGGTTAACAGCTTTATTTGTCAGACCGATGACAATGTGTTGTGATGAAATGTTCATTTGCAAACAAATCTCCTTTTCTTCTGATGAGTCTGTATGAACTATAATGTAGTATAAAAAACAAACAGATTTTATTCTTAAATGAATATATGTTTGGCACATGCATTGTTTACTTTGGGTCGTACCATCCGCCTCTTTTCACGGAATGGCACTAAGATGCCACATTAAATGTTCAATGATAACCGCCATATGAACACATATGAGGATGTTGTATTCTGCTTAAGCCGGTCTTAGAGACTAGGGACGTGGACGATAGCTTGCAATTACCACTAACCTCCATGAACAGGCTCAATCTGCAACATTTTCAATTTTGATGTGGAAAAACGGACGGAGAAGCCACGGTGTTACACAGTTGCATATAAATGGCAAGGGAATTAAATTTGAAATCATAACAAGCTGTCTTGCTCACAAAGTACGAACTCCGGTAACATTTTAAATATTAAATCATGGCTTAAATTCGGCTTCCATCGTGGTCACTCACCGTAGCCATATTGTGGATCCACCGTACTTCTCCGGCATTCACCGGCTGCTACCGTACCAAATTGCAGTTCGACCGGCACGAGTCGTGGCTATGTCGGTTCTCCTCCGTTTTGTTAGAATGTATGCTTTATTTTGTTTTTGTTTTTGTTTGTTTGTTTTCTTTCTTTTTTTAGCAAACAAAATGAGTAGTCCAATATCTTCAGTATAAATGACTCAGATTTAAGAAACAATTGAACTATTCAAGTTAGCTGTCATTTTGATTTGATAAGCGAAACAGGACAATATAGATTCAAGTTTTAAGTTCATTCATAATTTATTTAGAAGGTTTTAGACCTACGTAGCAACACATATATGAATATAAATATGGCGATAAAGTTCATGAATCACAAATACAAATATAAATATCATAATCAATGTGTTTACTTAAAGTAAATAAACAAGGGTACACAATTAAGGGTTTAAGTTCTCTATAGATTTTGTACAGTCTTAAAGACTTAAAACAACCCTACTATTTTCCACACTGGTCACATTTACTTCGAAAGAGAAAGTAAGAAAATGTTACACGTAGACATATTTCTTTTTAAGTAAGAAAAAAATATAAAGTACCATATGCATTACAATTTCACTGTGATAAGAATACAGTAATCTGTGCGTTTTGAAACACTTCATGAAATAAAGAGTACCATAACCTGTACTTTTCAAACATATCACAAATTATCATTAACATACACTATATAACACTATATAACTCACTTGCTCTAAGTTTAACAGTTTTTCGATACACATACTTAAATTTTTCACAATTTTCTTTTTCTCTGAATTCATTAAATTTATAAATCTTTGCATTATTGGGCGACTGAAATATATGATTTGGTATAAAAATCCGTAAATCACACGGTATAGAGTGCATTCCAAATCATCTTCTAACTTGTCACGCTTTAAGGTGTATATACAGGTCTAGTCCACCGACCAGATTCAAACTCGCAGGCGAGATAAACATAAATGAAATTTTCATACACTTATGATATTAAAATATAATTGAAATCTGTGGTTGAATATATACCTCTGCTGGAGAAAATCTACCAAACCATTTTGTAAACAAATGTCTTTAGATCAGCAATAGTTTGGAAGGCCACCATGTATACATAATAAATCTCTTAACAATATAACCAATCGTGGCAATCGGTACAGTAAGCGTAAATTCCCGTTAATAAGGAGAGTGCAAATTTAATTAAAAAATGTTGCTTGTCTTTGACAGAACACTGACTCAAATATTCACTTGTGTCCAATAACACAGCGTTAAATGAAAAGAATCAGCTCTCGCCAATGAAAAAGTTTTAGTGAGATATGTTGACACTTACATGTAGTACTGAATGTTAATTGACACACGTAAAAAGTGAACGATCTTAATGTCGAGTGAAACTATATGAACGATACATATATGTTTGTCCGACAAAAATAAAAAAAAAGATGCTCAGAAGATCTATAGTTTAACAAAATGATTATTCTTAGTATAATTCCCTTCGGACAGGAGTCCGTAGGGTCTGGTACGCGGTAAATTTTTGAATTATGGAGGAGCACGTGACCTGTTTTCGGTACATGGAGGAGAACGTGATCTGGAAACCGTACATGATTGGTTAATTGCCCTTGACGTTACGGAATTTATCTCTGATTAAATAAATTTACATACCAATTTTTCGTGGTATTTCTTTTTTTCTATCATAACCGTTAAAGGTGGAAAAACTTGATGTGTTTAATAATTATCAATGTTCCTGTTTTATCTACCTCAAATTTTATAAAAAATAAAGTGTTTCTAATGAAAATCTGTAAAATTAAAACATTCGTAATAGCATCTGCCATAATAATATAAATACTTTCTGCGTAAACTTGTGTGTTTACTTTATTATTTGCACGGATTTTTTTCATACAATGGTATTTAATCACTTTCTTTAAAAAGATTAATAATTGTTTTATTTCACTTAAATGAAATAAAGTTTCCTTTTAAAAGGAAAGGCTTGCACAGTTGTGCCTTCATCCCAACCCTTTAAAATTGTTTTTTTTTGTTTCAATTTATTATCACAATTTTTTTTTTGAATTACGGTATTTGTATATCATAAAGGGTTTATTTAGTTGCGTTTTTTTTTTTTTTTTTTTTTTGGAAAAACGAATATTTTTTGTCAAAACGATTTGAAATCTATTCTCTATTGTATAAAACTAATAAAGAAAATGATCAATCGTAAAAATACTAACGTGGAGATCTATCTATATCATACTGAAGGGAAACAAGTGTGCACATTTCATTTCCCCTTTTTCGCAGAGAAATCATTCGTTTGCTTTATAGACACGTAAATGCACTAAAATACTTCGTTACGTGGTACCAATTAATAAGCATGTATCAACTATGTTACACGACCACAAATACGATGCGCTATCTGTAGATCAGCACGTGGCAAGGTTAATGATATGCATGGGCTATTTTTAGATTACCTCACCAAGAAGTTGAATTGCGTTCAGTAGATCTAAATATAACTCGATCATGCGTGATTTGGTAAGCAGGACCACCCTTTGAAGACGGAATACTACTACAGTCACCATTCTCTATTGTATAAAACTAATACAGACAAAAAACAATTATAAAAGAAACTAATTTTCGCGTCTTGAAAAACAATTGAAACGGAACAATTTCGTTTAAAATTTATTACGGTTTAAACCGATAAATCAAGTAAAAATAGAAATCCTATTTATATAAACAAACTGGGATTACCGAAGTAACTAAAATAGCTTAGATTTCTGTAATATTACTTCGTCTGATTCCGCAGTATGACGGAATTGTCACGATTGCAATCGGAACTACATCGGCTATTATCATTAATCCGAAGAGTGACGGAAAAGGCCGAAAAGTTGCGATTAGCACGATTGCAGCTGGTTTCCCGTTCAATCATGCACTAACAATAGGAAACAGGAAACCACCTTACCGGAACAAGTTATTCAAAACAAATGGCTTGCAGCCGTGGCTGCAAGCCAAAAATACCAACAAATAGATCGCTATTAAACGCCATTTATGAATTATAGAGACGGTGGCCGACTACGGTCTCCGTTCATCGATCTCGAAAGACCTTCTTCTATTGATCGATTATTGACAACTATATTCTCGATACAAACGTTTTTTTCCAAAAAAAAAATGAAAAGAATTATATGAAATATCTTTAAATTATAAAACTTCCCCCGCAAGAAACCATTTTAACTTGTATGATACTGTTTTGAATTATACATGTACATGTATGTCCTTTTGGTGCCGAGTGTCATAACATCATTTATATGTTTACATTATGCATTTATTTCTGACCTAGTTTACAATCATTTATTAAACGATAATCAATTATTAAAAATGGTTACCCTGCACGTGATTGTATTTGTTGCTATGACTATTGCTTTGAATACATTAATGTATTCACATGCTTCTTATTCTTTTACACTTTTTTGTTTCTCAGCACTTTCTTTATAAGCATAACTCGAATGAATGAATGAATGAATAAATAAATAAATGAATCAATGAATGAATGAATGAATGAATGAATGAATGAATGAATGAATGAATGAATGAATACATTAGAATCTGATTGATTGACAATAATCGTTATCAGTAGACAAGTGTTTCAGATTAAAGTAACTATTATAATTGAATACATGTTGAAAATTATTCTAAAGAAAATAAACCTTGGTCCTTTTTATTAAATTACAATATCGTTTTATTTAACTGTGCGAACTAACAATCGCGTAGAAGAAAATAAACGGTCATGATATACCGAGAACACAATCATCTTACACTAAATGCACGCCAGATTTAACTATTAGTTGAACAGGCTTCTGGTCGTTTATGAGAGGAAGAAATGATATTTTTCAAAATTTCTTCTGTTTTTGCCAGCATTTATGTATGATTATTTCAGCAATATAATTCTTTAGACATTTCTATTTGCTGATAAATACCGGGAATATCATAAAATGACGGTGTTCGTAAACAAACAATAAAATCTTTATGTTTCTGTAAGAATGGAATAATTTATATCCTTAAATCTTCATATTTATTGAGAAGATATTGCTGTTTATACAGATGCAGAAATTCATTTTACTGGGAGATTAAATACAACAAAGTAATGTTTTGCAGAATGGACAATGGGGAGCATATCAGAAGATTTTTAAAGCATGGTTCTTTAGTTATTTATTTCTCCTTAATAAGATCTCTCCAGAAATAAGTCACGTTAGGATTTTCTGTATAACTTTAACCTAAAGGAGCTCTTCTGTTCATGAGCCTAAAAAATATATTAATTGTACTCATTTAAAGCATAAAAAGGGACAACAGACAAAAGCTAGTGATGCGTATTTTTAGAGTTACGCCCTTTTTATCACAAAGAAAATAATGTTTTGTTCTTATTGTTGACATACCTGTTACAGCTTGCAAATGCAACTGTCATAAATAGATAATCATTTTTTTTTATATATTTATGTCCCGTTATTACATGAAAGGTATTTGAACGAAAGAGTTATATTCTTCAACAAACACAACGTTATTGACTTATTAAAAGATGACTAAGAGTTGGACATAAAATCATTATGATCATTTTCGGGGGCTATTGTGATCACTGGATCACTTTCATATGCAAAATCTTCATGTAAGAGATTACTAAGAAAGTATTAAAGATATTATTTAAAGTATTGACATGAAAAGTCAAGGCAATAACAATGACCAACTTCAGGCTAGCGCACATTATCCGTTACTTTTAAAAGGGACTCCAGAGTTTTTGTTTTGCACAATGGGCCTGGAAATAATTTTTCAAAATTAATGTAGACATCGATGTCCGTTTAGAGCAATAACTTGTGTGCAAACGTTCAGATCACTCTCTCTCTCTCAGTTTTCCAGATTTATTATTCATTTATTGGTAATATGTAGGATTTATTCAACATATCATATAATATATTATTAAACAAAAACATTTTAAGCGAAAGAAATTTGTGTGTCATCCAGCTCGTTTTCGGGTTATCTACAATTGATTTTTGACAATGTTGTTAATTTTAGGGACAGATATTTCATTTTTCAAGATAAATGTAGATATTGATTTCGGTCTAAACCAATAACTTGTGTATAAACTAACTGATCATTCATTCATTATTTAGATTGTATTATCATTGTGAACAATGATACATGATAGAAGAGCGTTACAACGTTTTACACTCAGATCAGGCTAAAATAGCACAAAAAATTATATTTTCAATTCATTCTGAGTATGTTTGTTAAACATATGTTGCATATCTTTGTTTTTGTTTTAGGTGTTCCAGTTAATTTATGCAAGAAGTTCAGACTTTATGTTGTAGGCTCTTGAACCTCAGAAGAGCTCCTTTAGGTTAAAGTTTACACAAAATTCTAACGTGACTTATTTCTGGAGAGAACTCATTAAGGAGAAATATATTACGAAAGAACCATGCTCTACAAATCTTCTTATATGCTCCCTATGGTCCATACTGCGAAGCATTCCTTTGTTGTATATAATCTCCCAGTAAAATGAATTTCTGCATCTATATAAACAGCAATATCTTCTCAATAAATGTGAAGGATATAAATTATTCCATTCTTACAGAAACATAAATATTTTATTGTTTGTTTACGAACACCGTTATTTTATGATATTCCCGGTATGTATCAGCAAATAGAAATGTCTAAAGAATTATATTGCTAAAACAAAAATAATCATATATAAATGCTGGCAAAAAGCAGAAGAAGTTTTTCCTGTAGTTTGGAAGAAAAGAGGAATTACTAAACTCTTAATTCAAAATACACTTTTAAACTCAGCATTATTGCTACAACGAGAATCTGCACGCAGATATTTGAAATGTATAAAATTAAAAAACTACGAAAATGAAGCTGCAAATGTTAACTAAAAATGGATTAACACATTAATTTGATGAAACATAGATTTATATACAGGGCCAGACAACGGCTTTCTCCGTTTTTATGCCATTTCGTAAAGGGTTGTGTTACTTAGAAAGTATTTACAAATTTGAATTATTCAAGAACGGCAATTCGACCAATTTATTAGTAAATGCTTGCTTACACTGACCAATTTAGTATTTGAAATTATTTTTATAAAACTGTCAACTAGACTTATGATTGATTAGAAATACTGCATTTATTTTTAAGGGACACAAATAAAATAATTTCAGACACTAAAAGTGTTTGAAATTATTTTTTGTTCAATAGGATTGCAGTATTTTAAAATAATTAGTTTGGTAAATCGGCAAACTGATAATCAGTCTAGTAAATCGACTGTATGTAAAAATAATTTAAAACACTTAACCGGTTAAAATTTATTAGTACGCATTTACAAAATGAAATTGGTCGCGCCTTATCAATTCAATTTTGTAAATACGTACTAATAAACTTTAACTTATACATCATATATGCTACAGTTGCTTCTGTTAATATAAACCCGTCACCACATTTGCTTTTATTGATAAATGTTTAAAATATATTTAAGTAGGACATAAGCATAATATTATCAGAATTTTAAAAACATTTTCTGGACACAATATGCGAACAAAAAATTTCTATCTAAACATAATGTTCTTGAACGTTCCAATAAATGGCATGCAAATATTTATATGAATCTTATTAAAACCACATTAGATATAAAGTATAATAATGCACGATTGAATCTATTTCGATTTTAAGATGCTAATAAAAAGGGAATTAACAAAAATATGAGGAACTACATGGAGCATAGAAAGTAATTCCGTGACGTCATTTGGATTATTGACGTCACATCATCTGACGAGGTCATATGGCGTGTTAGCGTTTCCTTTTTATGCTTTGCATATCTTGATTTAAAATGCACTTGTTTGCCCTATCCGCTTGATAGGGGAATGTCATGTTCAAAGCGTGTCATAATTATGTAAAAACCTGATAAATGTCTGCTGAACCCGTATATTTGATGTTATGAAAGCAATTTTTTTCAAATGATACACATAATACTGAGGGTTATAGATACTTTAAAAAAACATTTTATACAGTTTTAGGAAAATTTTATCCCTTTATAATTTTTTCTAAATTTTTGGTATGATAAGTAAGATTAAATGGCGAATTCAAAAATAAAAAGAAAAATATATGTTGACGTATTGGATTTTTGTAAAATGGCAGTTTCCATGGTATCCGTATATTTCCACCACACTGTGTTATAAAAGATAAAAAAAATGTATAAGACAGCTTAATACACACAAACAAACATTATTTTATTTACAGATAACGTTATGATTTTGATTCTGTATGAAACAAATGGTAATCTGAACATATTTCTAAAAAAACAGGTTTTTCATGCGTCTTAACTAAACAAAAATGAGAAAAAATCAGATAAAATCTGTAAAATATATAAGATATCAAAACATTTCTTTTATATAATTTTCTACATTTTTGATATATATGGTACACTTTTTTGGTGAATTAAAAAATAAAAATATATGTTGACTATTTTTTGGGGAACGGGCAGTTTTCATGGTAACTGCATACTCTGTCATAATGAACACACTTTCTTAAGAAATAACACTGTTATACAAATGCATCGTTATATAAATTATTATTACTTTTGATGTTATATGAAGTAAATGATACTGAACATGATTTAAAACAAGTTTTCTCGGGCCATATTACTCTATTTCTCTCCGCGCCCTAACATAAGATAACAAGAAGCCATTATTCAGATTTAAATGATATCAGAATATTCTCTCTTCCTATATTCATTTTTGTTTTCCTATATTCCAATTTTTTTTAAAATCATTCATTTAAATAGCTCTTTGCCACTTTTTCGGCGACGCACTTTTGATCACTACCACTAGATTTCGCCTACGGGTAACCGCGCGGCGGCTCTCTCCTCTCTCGCTCTCTCTCTCGCTCGCACGCCGCTCCTTCCTACTCTCGCTGCTCTTCAATAAACCTTTTTATTCTTCTGGACCTGATGAATACTTCTGAACATTCAGGAAAAATGCATCAGTCTCCACTCCTCTTTTTGACAGCAGTTAGGGAACGCTCATTACGTTGCGCACAAAATACATCCGAAAACGTCTTTAAACAAATATATCGGTATCCGTCCTGTAATATAACTTTTTGCATCAAACACGACATATTTATTCAGACGTTATCACACAATTAAAATGAAATGAATTACCAAACATATATACATGCATATGTGTTCGTTTTTAAATACCCGTAGGCGTTTAGCCAATCGCAACTACTCGGCCCTTTCCGTCAGTCTTCGGATAAGGACCTCGAATACAATAGTATGAATACAAAGAACGGATGCGGTATTTCGGTCTGACCTACGATAAGAAACTAAATTTGTAAACAAATTGTTTTTTAATGCTGGGAGTTGTTGACAAGTTTATTTCCAATATATGTAGTAAAAGTCCACCTAAATAAGTGAATTCATAGGTACAAAAGTAAACAATACATTATTGTTAACCTGTTGACATATAGTCGGATTTGTTTAAAATTGAACATTAGTGGGCATATTTAAATTACAAATTATTGTCAGACATATTTTCAAGCATTTGAGTTCCGGAACAGACATAAGATGTCAAATATATACATTCGTTTTACATTATCTCTGTTTCTGTTTACATCTGAAACCACGTGGTAGAACTACTTTCAATCCGTATTGTTTCCGAGGATATTATAGATAATAGCCGAGGCAGTTCCGAATGGCGTTAAACTAATATACGCTTCTAAAAACCACCAAGTTTACAAATATGTGTTGTGTATTTAAAATATATCCAAAACATTGAATTCATTTTCTCATTATGCAGTCTATACAAAAAAAACACTATACCCAATGCGGCGAAAAACAGCCCCTATCCTCGCAAAATCTCTCCTCGAAAGCTATCTATCCTTCTTCCCTCTTCGTAACATACGAGAAGCCTTTTTTAATTAACAGTTAAAACCGGCTTGCATTTAGTTAACGAAGATTGGGTATTTATTGTCTACTAATGCAGCTGCAAGAAATTTGATTTAATTCCACGGTAAATTATGAGGAAATGAGGAGATGCAAAATTGTTTACTAAAATATTATGACACAGACAGTCTGTACGAAAAGTCGTTGGCACTTGAGAGATAATAATATAACAAACAAAGCGGTAAAGTCTGTGCTGACTTAATCCTTTAAAGGTTTTGTAAATATCTCGACTAAAAATATCATACAGTTTGGACTTCATTTTTAGCTCGACTATTCGATAAGAATAAGTAGAGCTATTGCAGTCACCCGAGCGTCGGCGTCGGCGTCGGCGTAACCACTTATGTTAAAGTTTTTGTAATAGTTCAAATATTTTCAAAGTCCATTGACATATGGCTTTGAAACTTTGCACACTTGTTCACCATCATGACCCCAATCTGTAGACAGGAGGAGGTAACTCTATCAAGCATTTTGACAGAATTATGCCCCTTTTTCGACTTAGAATTTACGTTAAAGTTTTTGTAATAGTTCAAATATTTTCAAAGTCCATTGACATATGGCTTTGAAACTTTGCACACTTGTTCACCATCATGACCCCCAACCTGTAGACAGGAGGAGGTAACTCTATCAAGTATTTTGACAGAATTATGCCCCTTTTTCGACTTAGAATTTACGTTAAAGTTTTTTGTAATAGTTCAAATATTTTCAAAGTCCATAGACATATGGCTTTGAAACTTTGCACACTTGTTCAACATCATGACCCCAACCTGTAGACAGCAGGAGGTAACTCTTATTAAGCATTTTGACAGAATTATGCCCCTTTTTCGACTTAGAATTTACGTTAAAGTTTTTGTAATAGTTCAAATATTTTCAAAGTCCATTGACATATGGCTTTGAAACTTTGCACACTTGTTCACATCATGACCCCCAACCTGTAAACAGGAGGAGGTAACTCTATCAAGCATTTTGACAGAATTATCGCCCCTTTTTCGACTTAGAATTTACGTTAAAGTTTTTGTAATAGTTAAAATATTTTCAAGTCCCTTGACAATGGCTTTGAAACTTTGCACAACTTGTTCACCATCATGATCCAACCTTAAACAGGAGGAGGTAACTGTATCAGGCATTTTTTTTATATCAAGCACTAAGAAATCGATCAGCTGTCCTACATGGCGCCGACAGCCTTTGTTTGTCAAGTTTCAGGAATGTTTTGTATATATATACACAACTAGCAATCGCACAGTTTTAATAAAAACGAATTGAAATCGTATTAAAAGGACCGGTTTATTTTCTTAGAATAATGTTTCAGCAATGTATTTAATTTATTATAATAGTTTATTTAATACTCACGAACTATTTTTTACTGTTCACGTTATCGTGAATCCATTACAGATTCTAATGTATTCATTCTCTCGCGAGAATTTTATAAAAGAAAGGAGATCCAAATATGCTGGGGAATAAAATAGTGAAAGAAAAGAAGGATGCTGAATACATTAATGTATTCTAAACAAAAGTCATAGGAACAAAACCGATCACGTGCACATTAACAATTTTTAATATTTGATGATCGTTTTATGAAAAAATGTAAACAAGGCCATTAATGAATGCATTACGTAAACAAATAAATGATGTAAAACACTCGACACCTTAAGACATGCATGTACATGTATAATTTAAAACAGTATCATATTATACTCAGAATAACTAAAGATCTTCAGAGCATTTTTATTTATTTTTGTCGGACACACATACATTATCATACATATAATTTAAATCGATTTTAAGATCATTCACTTTATACGTATGTCAATAAGCATTCAATAGTGTCAACATATCTGAAACTTTTTCATTGGCGAGAGCTGATCTTTTTCATTTAGCGTTGTGTTATTGGACACAAGTGTATATTTGAGTCAGTGTTCTGTCAAAGACAAGCACCATTTTTAATTAAATTTGCACTCGTCTTATTTACGGGAATCTATACTTACTGTACAGATTGCCACGTTCTTGGGCTAAATGGTAGCGGTATTGATCGTGGTTATATTGTTTAGAGATTTATTATGTATATTTGGTTTTAATTAAGTTTGGCTTTTCGAAACTATAAGTGATCAAAAGACCAATATCGGAAGATTAAATTACTGCAGCAGAGCATCTTTATTTTACAGGTACAGTCGACTCCACTTATAACGAACTCGTATATAACGAATTATCGTTAATAACGAACTAAATCTGACATCCCCGGTCGATTCCTTCTCTATTGTATATTAAATCACATTGCTTAATACGTACTCGCTTATAATGAATTTTCGGCTATAGCGAACCAGTTTTTCATATCCCAAACAGCGAAAAACATGTCATTTTCCTCAGTTAAATTGAAATGCTCTCAATCAAGATCAGTACATGAATACCGCTATCCGATAATTACTCAATCGAGTGATTGCACAGGTAAGAATAAAGATTTTGATAAAATGTTCTCACAACATAATTTTCTACTTGTTACGGAAAATGTATTTCGCACCCATAGTTGATAAATTGCTGTAAATACCATATTATTACCAAATAACCGATTTTTTGTTTGCAATATTTAACCAAACAATAACAAACAAATGTAAAGAATACAAATGGTAAGCCACTTTATAAGTACTACATGTCTAAATACATGTACTATTGTTCAATTAAAAATGACCCCGTATTAAATTACCGCTGCCGTAAAATACCGATTATACCGGTAATCAGTGACAGATAGTCCTTTTTGACGGCAAATTTACATACAAGTTGTTGCTACTTCGCTTTTAGCGAACTTTGGATATAACGAACAATATTTAAATGTCCCATTGAGTTCGTTATAAGCGGTGTCGACTGTATATATCAAACCACAGATTTCAAATATATCTTAAAAGTGTATGAAAATTCATGTTTGTATGTATGTCTCTATGTCTCGCCAATAGGCTTTTGTTGAAACTGGTCTGTGGACTAGACCTGTTAGTACACCTATAAATGAAAGGACATAATTAATAAAATAAATTGCGAAGTATGTATATAAAAACTTTTATGTAAAAATAACATGCAATATGTCCTATTTAAAAAATACAAGTTATGGTACTCTTTATTTCATGAACTGTTTCAAAACGCTCAGGTTACTGTTATTCTTATTACAGTGAAATTGTTATGCATATGGTACTACGAGTATATGTTTATTTCTTACAATAAAAAAGAAATATTTCTACGTGTAACATTTTCTTACTTTCGCTTTCGAAGTAAATGTGACCAATAAGGAAAATAGCAGGATTTGTTTTTTGTCATTAACACTATACAAAACCTGTAGGGAATCATGTTTCCTTGTAAATTTACTTATACTTACTATATTATAATATCTATAGTTGTATTTGTGATGCCTGAAAACTCATTTCCGTATATATGAATTCATATAATTTATGCTTTTGGCCACATAAGTCTAAAACCTTCTCAACTAAATTTATGGAATTAACTTAAAAACTATATTGTCCCTGTTTCGGCTTATCAAATCATTGAATGAAGCTTACTTGAATAGTAACAATAGTTTGTTAAATTTTGAGAGATTTTTATATGAAAATATTGGAACTACCAGTACTTATTTTCGTTTTAAAAAACAACAAACCAAAAAAATACATTCTAAGAAAACGGTCTAGAGCGAGACATAGTCCCGACTACGTGCGAGGTCGAAACAATGAATTTGGTACGGTAGCAGCCCGTTGAATGCCGGAAAAGTAGGGTAGATCCACAATATGGGCAACGGTGCAACCCGATGGACACGACGGGAAGCCGTATTAGCCATGATTTAATATCTAAAATGTTTTACCTGAGTTCTGTGTACTCTGTGGAAGAAGACAGGTTCTGTAATGATTGTCCCAGTAATTTTCTTGGGCTAATTTAAATGTTTCCGTGTAACGACGGGGGCTTTCCCGCTCCTGGCATCCGTTGCTCCCGCCGTAGAGTGGTCGTAGGGGCTCTCTTGGGCCGACGTCCGGAGGATGAACCGTGGCTTACCGCGGGACCCACAACATAGTGTCAAAGTAGTGGTCGTGAAACAGTTAAAATTCCCTAGTGAAAGCAGTTATACAATTTTTCTGTTTTTCGCACAAAAAACCGGGATGCTGGTCTCTAGCATTTGCCGGAAAGATACCAAATGCAACCGATTTTCTTCACGAATCTTCCCACACAGGTTTTTAGCCCGGTCCCCCGGCTTACCAAATTATCGGAAGGCAACCGGGGGCAATACACCGGGACAGTGATAACTAGGCTTAACGATTTACAGTCTGTTATTCACAATTATGTAAAAGGAATATTACGAAAATCTAGAATTTAAAGGGTTGCTAGACTACACTCAAATTTGCATACATTAATTATTAAAACAATGCACATCTATAAGTTAGCTAATAATGAAATATACTGTAATATGTTTTCAACATAACATGAAAAATAGATTTGAATATTTTTGGAAAAAAATCTGATACATATAGCCCATAAATAAGCTTTAATGCAAAAAGCATTATTGAAAAAAACATGACAAAGAATTGTATTTTATTTGCTGTAGTATCTAGCCGTTTCTTCCCAGCACACAATTAAAACAGGTACATAATTATGGAACACTGCCCAGGTCAACAGATAAACTAAGAACAAAAACATTAAACAGACACCGAACGAGCAGTATCAGAATTCATATCAACAACAAATCTCCGATTACAAAACAGGTTTAGCATTTTGGTGGATTATACGAAGTAACTTTGTAAATCGTCAATAAATATCTTCTTCTGTAGCTGCAAACAATTAGGATCAAATATTAATAAATGAAGACTCTGTGAAATAAGTGTTAACCACCTGCCATACCAGAGAAATGTTCATTGGCAATTTTTTTTTTAAACAAAATTATGAATAGTAACATTAATAATAATCGTGATGAATTGTATAAACTTAGTTATTCTACATATTCAAAAAAAACATTAAGATAATTTTCTTTAATGTTAACTGGGTTGCTTAGTTACCATCTGCTTGTCCTCCTTAATACACATAGGTTTGTTAATATCATATAAATGCAGTTTCTATTTTTGCATATAAACTTAGGAGTTATAGAATAACAAAACAATGTAGTGTCTTGTAAAGTACCTGTTTCTTCCTCTATTTTTTGTCCAACGGCATTACCGCCTTTTTTGAAAAGACTCTGATAAGTACAACCCTAAATGATTTATATATCTAGATCTTGCCTGTTTGCTATGCTTTATGTCCAAAGTGATATTTGCGATATTGAAATCCTGGTTTATTTGCGCTTAAAGTTCTTTTAAATTGGTTTTAGGCATTGTTGCTGTTGTATTGTTAGTATTCTTTTAGACCGCCTCCGTGGTCGAGGGGTTAGAGTCGATGACTTCTAATCCAGTTACCTCTCTGGCGTGGGTTCGATCCCCGGGAGATGCTTTGGTAGTTTAGCACGGAGGAAGGTAGTCTAGTACTGGTGTAACTCTCCAGGAACGATGGTTAGGAAACTATCCGCCTATATGACTGAAATACTGTTGGGAAAAGGTGTAAAATGAAACAAACAAACAAACAAACAAACAAACATTGTTAGTATTCTTTTGTCTTCAGTAAATAGTATTTTGCTGCATAATTATATGGAAATGTTTCAGAAAGAACTAAATATAGTTTCTAATGAAAATAAATCAGTAAACATTAATTGAGAAGTCCGTAGTATGCAAGTCTCAAAGCATCTGATCATCTTATTAAGTTTAGTTTGTATTAATATACTGAAAGCTACAAGTAAAGCATTTACATTTCTAAAATGTATTTAAACAATTTGTCTGAGGAGTGATATTATGATAATTTATGGTAACTGGGTAGTTACCTGTAAAAGCTGGTAAAATTGATATATCGCCGTGATTTACCAAAAAAAAAAGACAAAAACAAAAACAAAAAAGGGGTGTTAAAAATCGGCGTGAAATCCAGAAAAATATCATTTATATTATATTAACAGTTGCACAACAATATGAAGGCATTTTAGTTTTAAGCTTAACACTTTTTGAGTTGAAAAAAAACAAACACGTTTTCTTTTTTTTTCCATTTTCGATGTGAAATCCTTTAAGATTGTTTTTGAGTTGTCTCATCATTGTCTTTTCAAAGAAAGAATCCGAAATAACAGACTGTCAATAGCAGGATTTTCTTTGATTCTTACTTGACATATCATTGATACGTGACTCAATTTGCATCTGGCATTACCAAATATTACAGTATTAGCAACCCTGAAATTTCCAGATTAAAATTGGCTAAAATCTTTCGCTTATATAAAGTTGTATCGTATTAAAGAAACTCAATTGAGGTCAAAAAACCTAAAAACACTAAGATTTGAATTTTCTACATAGATCAAGCTGTAGATTTTCAGCCATGTTTCTAGCAGAATATTAATTAAAGCACAGCACATTCACTATTATCTTTTTATCTAAATGGAATAAAAAAGTGTGCAGTTTCATTTTGTAAAAGTTCATTTTTGAATTGTTTTTTTGTACCACCAATCGCAGGGCATAATGATCTTTCAGAGTTATCTTTCAGGCATACAATAACTATTATACTAGCGTATCCACAACGGCTGGGAGTCAAATAAAACGTGTTGATCAGTCATACCAAAAATGATTGAAAACAAAACCAGTTTGTGTCTTGAGCATTCCCAAATGTTTGGCACTTAAAGTTTGTTTTTTAATATCTGTGGTGTTTTTATATTTTCCCTCAAGTTTTTATTCTCTCGTCACATATTAACTGGAAATTCTGCAATCTGTAAAACCTTTAAATGGTCGTTTCCCAGGTAAACAATTACACGTAACAGTTGTTTACATAGACTGTCATATAATTAGTTTAAACAATGGTAATAGCTTTATAATTTTATACCGAATCTCAAATTAAATCGTCATATCTCATATAGAATCAATCAATTTGTTATAAAAAGAGCAGCTCGTGAAGTGCCAGTTGCATGAACAACATATGAGAGAAGTAAAATGAAACATTGACATCGTTCGTTATGGTGACAAATATCAAATACATCTACAAGATAAGAGTACATGTAAATTGGACCTATAAGCGTTCTGATCACAATTGTACAAACAATAAACTGTAAACAATACCTAGCAGTGCAAAACAGAAACATCTTGAATGAGATTAGGGTTATATACACTGATAAAAAAGAAAGCGTCAATTTATTATATTGTGCTCGTTTTTTA